>NC_051276.1:14162473-14462473 GCF_015220745.1 Sebastes umbrosus | reverse complement strand
CACTGTGTGGAAGTGACTGGGATTATTCTTTTATGTGTAAGGCAACATCTGGCTTGACTTAAACATTGCTTTCCAAACTTTATAAAACAAAATATAACAAATAAATACATAGATATACATTTAGTGAATTATTTATTATTAAAATAATAAATCATACACCAGCAACTTCAAAACTAACAGGAATTACAATACGTGTAAACCTTTTTAATGCAGCAACATATTGGTCGAATCTTAAACAGGAATTAAAATTCCAGTATATAATATAATGTATATAGTATACGTAGAATTGAATTGAATAGATCGGCCCCATTGTCACCAATACCCGATCCACCTATTTGAGTCAGTATCGGCCTGATATCCAATCCGGTATCGGTATCAGTGCATCCCTAGCTTCGACATGTGATTTGGATTTTTGGCTGGACTCAACACTGTCGATGCACACAGTGTGTCTCTTGACAGTATCATATCCAAGGCAGCAAATTCAGAATAATATTGTTTACAGTTCATGGCTGGACTTCTGCTGCATTGCCTCCCGTTGCACATGTTTACTTAATTCAGTATTTAACTCTTGGTTTATTTAGTATTTATTGTGATTTAATGATTTCCTCTCACAGTATGCTTTATTGGTAGTTCTATATTGTCTTGATTGATTACAGCGTCAAGTTTAAATATATAACATTTTGCATGCATCAAAAATATAAAGTTATACATTTTCTCTTGCTTTACTTATTAAAACTTAAAAAATAGAAAATACTGTCAGGTCTGACAATCTGTCTTGGTGCTGGCATCACATCAATATTCAATTTCAGTTATTCTGCGTCACTGACTGCCTGCCAAAAATGTGTATCTGGCATCTACAGTATATAGTATGTGCACTCTGAGATATTTTTCAGACAGTCAAGGGCAGTGTGACAGAATCGTTAAGAAAAGGTGTGTTTGTGTGCGTCTCTGTGTGTATGTAGGAAGATAAGCATTGAACTGTCTGAAATATCAAGGGTGTATAATTAAAGTCAACCTGGGTGCTGTCAATATGCGATGACTGCTACTGGGAACAGTGGTTTGCCCCGTGTTCAGATATAATTACGGACCATAGGGTCCCTCGACAGGTGTGTGTGTGCACATTATGTTGCAGAGGTTGGAGGATGATTGCTCTGCACTGTTGGATAGATCTGTGACAGATATGTGCCTACAGATGCCTGTGTGTTTTTCTCTGTATGTATGTGTGTGTGTGTGTGTGTGTGTGTGTGTGTGTGTGTCAAATCCACCACGAGACATCAAATCAAACCATGAGAAACAGTAACAGTAACAACACAATTTTGTTTTCACCATCATCCAATTAATCTTATTTTCCAGCAATTCCACAGTTGCTTTCAACATCACACAGAATCTGTTCATGGGTGTATGTGTGTGAGGTTGTATTGTCGTGCACATGTTGTGCTTACCTCCATTTCCCTCCCACTGTGCCTATAATGAAAAGCTAAATGGCCTGGGTTAGCACTGATTAAAGATGGACAGCTACCTAGGAGGAGACGGAGAAAACAGCGGTCGGGAAATGACAGTTTGAGGTAAATGACAGCTCTGCTATGTTTAGGATAAATGGATCGTGCAGCTATATTCAGCCTTCGCCATCAATTATTCAAAGACCCACCGACAAGACAAATCCCCAGTAACTGAGATTCCTGTGCAGCGGAGGTAAAGCAAGTTTCTAACCAGGTGACGTGATTCACCCTTTTCAGATCCCGATTTCTACAGCTGGGATCCGTTACATGTTCACATGAGCAAGAGTGCCTCCGTGAATTAACTCTTAATTATTAAAAATTCATTACACGACTAAGAATGTAATGGCCTTGTTATAGAGGCCATTTATCTGAAATTACCTGTGATATGTTCTACCGTTGTTCCTCCCTCTGTGGAGAAGCAGCATAATGACAGCTGTGAGACAACCACTAATTTACACCTTGAGGGAGATATCAGTGTGTGTGTGTGTGTTTGTCTGCATTTGCATGTAGATGATGTGACATGTACTGTATGTCCTTGCGTACGCTGATACTCATGCATGAATGTGTGTACATGGGTGATATTGTAGCAGCTGACAGTGTGTTCTGATAACAGATGGGTGAATGGGTCATTTTCTATTTATAATGAGTGTGTGTCCGTTTTACTGTGGACCTGTCAGTTGTCTAATCTAAGAAGGGGTGTGTGTGTGTATGTGTGTTACATTGTCAGACATTTCCCAGAGTGTTAAAGACAGTGCCAGGTGACATTGTGATTCAAACTTTCTTTTCCTTCCCCATCATTCTTCACCATCGTTTTTTTGCCACAATATGTAGAAATTATGTGCAAAGTGTCTGTTTTTAGCCTACTGATTTTGGTGTTCCCCTGACTTTTCCCTCCGGTGCCACCATGGGTTTAACATTTTTTGCTTTTTACCGAAATGTCTCGACAGCTATCGAATGGATTTGCCTGAATCGTAATGACTTTGGTGATCTCCTGACTTTCTATCTAGCGCCACCAGCAGGTCAAAGTTTGCATTCATTCAGTGAAATACCTCAAAATGTACTGCTTGGATTGGATCGGCACAAAGTCTTGTGCAGACATTAATTCATGGTCCTCAGACGGGGTACCCTAATGACTTTGGCAATGCTCTGACTTTTGCTTTCTGCCTCACTGCTTTTGCTTTGATGAAATGGTCAAAATGTTAACTTGTCTAATACTTCAGTTTATGAGCAAGTGTCTGCAAAACTAACAATATTCCCATTGGTTTCAGCTGTACTTCGTGTTTATTGATAATTAGATAATGTTAGCATGCTAACACGCTTCTGTACTCTGCTCTCCTCTCCTCTCCTCTCCTTGCCTGGCCTCTCCTCTCATCTCCTCTCCTCTCCTGGCCTGGCCTGTCCCCCCCCCGTCTCCTCTCCTCCCATCTCCTCTCCTCTCCTCTCCTCTTGCTGCAGGATTCCCCTTCACCCAACAGTTATAATGTGAGTCAGACATTTGAGAAGGCTAATGGCCGCTCCTACTTAGAACCTCGAAATGAAGGAGCTAAGAGACGACAGAGCTGCTTCCTCTCTGCTGCAACGCGGGATAATTTCTTCCTGCAATGTGACCCCACTGTACCGGGTAACACACACACACACACACACACACATAGGGAACAGCCTCACATGAAGAGAAACTGATCTGTCTATCTGTTTGAAAACTGTACAGCTCCACCCTTTCACCATCATGCAGTCCAATTAGCTCCATCTCTGCGGGCTTCTAACCTAATATTTACCTCAATTACACTCCCATTGAAAAATGTTGTTTCAAAATTGATAGATTCATGACTTACTTGGATAATTTATGACTAGCCCCATTTCACCAAGGGACTCAACCCATGAGGCACCCCAAATCGTTTAACCAAAATCCAATTTGCATATAAATAGATTTGGACTGTTTGCAAAAGTGTTTCTTCTTCGTACACACCCACACACACCCACACACACACACACTGAAGCAGATATTGCAGCCACAAGCATATGGACACTCGTGCGCACATACAGACTCCCACTGAGGCACACACATTGATGTGTGCATAACAACACACACATACAATCATTTTGCCCATTATTGAATTTGCATTTGTGAATAGGCCTACAGTATATGGAACATTATACCCCTCGTCATGCTGGGTCCCCTGCCATCACAGTTCTCATAATATAAGAGCATTTAACTATTCAATAGTTTTGAAACATGCACACACGCAAAGTCCCTGCAGAATGACGGTGTTTCATATAAAGTGTTTTTATAGTATGCATGTTGTTGTTTTTGGTATGTGTTTGTATTACGGCTGTCAATCGATTAAAATATTTAATTGTGATTAATCGCAAATTAATCACACATTTTGTATCTGTTCAAAATGTACCTTAAAGGGTGGCAAGTGTTTAATACTCTTATCAACATGGAAGTGGGCAAATATGATTGCTTTATGCAAATGTATGTATATATTTATTATCGGAAATCAATTAACAACACAAATATTGTCCAGAAACCCTCACAGGTACTGCATTTAGCATAAAAAATATGCTCAAATCATAACATGGCAAACTGCAGCCCAACAGGCAACAACAGCTTTCAGTGTGTCAGTGTGCTGACTTGACTATGACTTGTCCCAAAACTGCACGTGATTATCATAAAGTGGGCATGTCTGTAAAGGGGAGACTCGTGGGTACCCATAGAACCCATTTACATTCACATATCTTGAGGTCAGAGGTCAAAGGACCCCATTGAAAATGGCCATGCCGGTTTTTCTTTGCCAAAATTTAGCGCAAGTTTGGAGCGTATTCTAGTCTCCTTCGCGATAAGCTAGTATGACATGGTTGGTACCAATGGATTCCTTCGATTTTTTTGTAGTTTCACATGGTGCCAGTATCATCACTCTAATTTTAAAAATGAGTCTGCTACAATCTTGCGTTAATGTGTTATAGAAATTAGTGGCGTTAAAACAAATTCACATTAACGCGTTATTATCGCGTTAACTTTGCCAGCTCTAGTTTGTAACTTTAAAAGTCCCTTTATTATATGTTTTTGTAGTCACAAGCTGCAGTTAGCTGTTGGGTCAGACAAGCACTTGCTGCTTTTTTCTTATTTTCCTCATCATAATTGTTAATGCACTAAATACAATCCTTAGCCCTGGGGTCCATTAAACCATTTCGAAATCGATTGAAAAAGTTGTTTCTGTAATTTATGAAAAGTTGGCGGTTGAGTTTTTTTTTAAAAAAAAAAAAAAGGTTTATGGTAACAATGTTGTGTAATGGATAAACCCCTGAGGCTTAGCTTCTTCATTTTGAGAACAGTTTTTTTAGTTCTTTGAATGAAAATGGCTTTTCAAGAGGAATGTGTTTTTACTTGCAGCACCATGAGTATATGTGTGTGTGTGTGCTGTTTTTTTTACAAGATCCTCTTTGCTTGTTTGTAATCACATCAGCATGTGTGTGAATGTGTGTCACTTTTTTCAAAAGCACAAAAAGAATTTGTAATCCCTGCAGAGTTTGTGGTTGATCTATACAGGACCGTCTGTACAGTGTACCACGTCTTGGTGCTGGACAGCAGGGCGGTTCAGTGTCCTGGTAGACTGAGCTTTGATCAGAGTTCAAACAATTCCTGTTACATTAAACTGTAGCCCATGAAAAAAGGCTAGCATACCCCGGCAACTCAGTTCTGATTTATTCTGTACAATACACCCAGGCTGCTGTGACTTTTGTTGTCCAAAATGTATAACAAAGAGCAAAACATCAAGGTCGTTTTTTACATAAGAGAGAAAAACATTAAAATCTTTTAACCTTGAGCAAAATAATTCATCCTAATCTTAATGCTGTGGCTGATTCAAATACCAGCACTTTTACATTATCTACCACAGCTGCTTTGCTGTAGACCTCTCAGCATTGCTGAGGGCAGAATTTGCAAAAAAATAGAGATTTCAGCTTTAAGCTAAATTATTTCTCCTACCTCAACCCCCAAATGTAATGCTTAAAACTTGAATGAATAGCTGTGGTGGAAAATAAATCAAATTTGTAGTAATATCGTGAAAAAATGCACATTTGTAGGGTGTGAGGCTCAAAGTTCTGGTTTACTCTGACACACTGAAGGTCACAGTATGCGCTCCTATAAATTACATGGGTGTCTGAGGTACTTTCCTGCCTCTGTTAAAGCAGCTAAATGTGAAATGATGTACAGTATGGATTATGTATTGCATGTGTTCGTCAGGCCCCGGCCAGTACAACCCCAGTGTGAAATCCTTCCCTCAAATGGCTCTGATGTCCTCCAGAGAAGATCGATTCAAAGTCTGTGTGGACACCAACCCTGGACCAGGCGCTTATCAGGTAACGCTGGTAAAGTTTTGCTCTCGTGAAACATGTTTACCTCCCAACACACTCCCAGTCTATATGACCCCTGCATTCAGTAATAGTGCACTAGCATCAGTGTAGGTATGGATATGTATGTGTCTCTGTATGACTAAGAGTGAGAGTATGATGAGACGTGAGTGTGCGTACACAGACCCTGTTTGGGTGTCTGGTGTATGCATGAGAGGCCACAAATATATGCCTGACATTATCTCACGTTTTGATCCTCAGAGGATCTATCAAATTTCTCTCTCTGACCTTGAGCTGTGCGGAAGAAATTGATTGCTTTGTAAGAAAAATCCAAACTTCAATAAGTTTCTGTGGTTTCGACCAATCTCCACTGATGCAACGCGAGGCTGAATGATGCCGTTTCCTGCTCAAGGCAGCTTTTCACTTTGTGAGAGAATTGTTCTTAATTGACCTGCCTGGTTAATTTAAACTGGGAAAAGTGAGTGTGTTTTTATGATGTGTAATGTTGTTTAATGCAGCCACCTCAGACTGCTGACAGAGACAAATGCACTTTATGGTTGAGGCATAATACAGATGTAATGAAACCTAACCAGAACCTAATCTCTCCCTGCTCCATTTCAGTGTGTTTTAATAGGAATTACAGCTTTGGGTTACAACTGCTGGTGTGTGTGTGTGTGTGTGTGTGTGTGTGTGTGTGTGTGTGTGTGTGTGTGTGTGTGTGTGTGTGTGTGTGTGTGTGTGTGTGTGTGTGTGTGTGTGTGTGTGTGTGTGTGTGTGTGTGTGTGTGCGCGCGCGCGCGTGTGCGGGAAATGATTGAAAGAGCTAATGTTGCTTCCAGTCCCTGCTGACTTTGAGTGTTGAACATCAAAGACAAAACCACTGAGTTTGATTTAAACCTTGCTACAGAGTTCATCGTCATGTTCATGTCCATGGGTGTAATGTTATCACAGGACTCTTTCTTCTCTTCTCTGTCTGCCTGTCTCCCAATCTGTCTGCTGTCTGCTGTGTGGATTTAATTCCTCAATTTTTCCCTCTCTTCTCCTCTGCAGTTCACTGTCTCTGTCTCTCTTCTCTCTGCTTTGCCTGTTTCCACCTCTATGTCCCTCTCCTCTCATTCCGAGGTTCGAGTCCTTTTGGTTATTTAGCAAAAACTTGCAGCTGTTTGCATTACAGTACTTATAGTAAGAATACACATAATATGATTATTGGGCTGATTATAAGTATGGTTTGGGCGTCACAACCAGCCTGGGTTAGTAGGTGTTGACAGTCAACAGATAAAATCATACACTATGTGGTGTTGAAGGATTGTCTTCTGATCCATTTACTGCTCGTTCTCACGTTAATTATTTACAAAAAATGTTTAAATTTTTATGATGGGATTTGGGACCACTGCAAATGTGTATTGGGAAAAATAATACAGTGGAGCACAGTAATGGTGAGAGACGTCAGATTATAATGTCCACGCTGTTTAACTGCTTGAATATGATTGGACATTACCAGTCAGCTGGTAGCCAAACAGCCCATGAATGAAGCAGCTGATGCCAATCAGATGATGCAAGCGTGACTTAAGTGCTGCCTGAAATTACACTATGCTCCAGTGGGTGATGAAAAGTGAAGCCAATGCAGAAGTGTATTAAACTTGCATTCTTTTTAACAGCCAGCAGGGGGCGACTCCTCTGGTTGCAAACAGAGGTCTGATTGTATAGAAGTCTATGAGAAAATGAGCCTACTTCTCACTTGATTTATTACCTCAGTAAACATTGTAAACATGAGTTTATGGTCTCAATCGCTAGTTTCAAGTCTTCTTCAGTACAGCATGATGTTCATTTAGTAAATTATGGTCCCATTTAGAGTCAAATAGACCATAAAGCAGGGTATGCTTTAGGGCATGGCTACCTTGTACGTTGTCTGGTCTGGGAGTTGTTCGCGGTTTTGTCTTACAACTTAAAACCTTTCACAGTGTGCTTTCAGTTCATGAAAGTTATATTACAAGTTACAGTAACATTTTGGTCGCCTAAAAATGTCTTATTCAGCGTTTGGTTGTACTTAGCTCCACCCTCTTGTGTCTATTAAAAGTCTCCAGAATGCAGGAAACAAAGTTTCTGAAACTCAAATATCTTGGGGGAAGGATCTCCAGACCCCCCGCTTTGGTTTTGAATTCCTGTAAAAATGGATGTTCATTTTGGTTCAGGAACGTGATAATTTGTGTTCTCGCTGGATTTGATTGCTTGAGTGTGATTGGACGTACTAGTCAGCTGATGAATAAGCCAGTGATTGTGAAGCATGATGCTATCACCACTTCAGTCTTCAGCCTGACCCCCATCCTCTTTTCTAGTTCATCAGGTTTCAGTAGAGCCACAGCTCACCTGAAATTCACCTCACTCTTATGAAGTTCGTTCCTTTACAGCTTTCTCTTCTGAAGAGTTTGCAATCTTTGTTTCCAACATCTCTCCATCCACCACCTCATCTGAATTTTGCAAAAGTTTCCAGCTTTTCTTTGTCTTTTCCGTGCAAATTTAATTTTGAAACTGTCATTGTGATTGTCACCCGTTTCTGTTTTAATACAGGAACATGAGAGACTTATGTTCAATTTAAATTGTGCTTCTTTCTGACTGTCAAGACTTAAAATCTTGTACATGATAATCAGTGCAAATAGTCGTTATGTTAAGTACATGCCTAGTCTTTGTAGGTTTCAAAAATCTTAACGTTAAAGCCCCAGTGTGTGAGTGTGTATCATTTTGTAAGTACTAAGCCTCAGTAATGTAGGCAGAATGCCGCGCATATTTTTCCCACATACATTTTTAAAACCTCTATCTTCCTATGTAGATGTATGCCTTTGGTTGTTCTTTCATCACCATACGCTGAGTTTTTCCTCTCTTTACCTGCTCTACACGTCCCTCTCTTCTTCTCACGTTGTCTCTCGGCTCCATTTCTCTCTGTTAAGGGGAAACTGCGGCTTTTCCACTGACAGTAGCTTGTAAAACGGTTGAAGTATCTCATGCCATCCTCCTCTCCTGAAAAACATATCCAACTAAAGCATTAAATTAAAAAATAAAATTTGAATTCTCCATTTTGGCTTGTCGAGTGTTTGTCTGCAGCCACTTTCAGTCACAGAGAGGGTAGAGTTAATGTCGGAGATAATTGGCTCAAATTGAAAATGGGTTAGAAATTAAGATAATAATAATGCTACCTACTGTAGAAATTAATTGTTGACCAATAAATAAGGCCCAGGGTCCTGGTTTTGGCTCCACTGGCTTTTTGTGTGGAGTTGCAATTTAGATTAGATAGTTGCGTCCTTAGATTGGCTACTGGCTGGGTGCTCATGTTTCCACAAAGAAATGCAAGTTTGGTGAATTAGAAATTGCTTGTAGGTGAATGGTTGTCTGTTTCTATGTGTCAGCCCTTTAATAGACTGGCTGCCTGTCCAGTGTGCCCAATGTGAGCTTGAAGAGGCCCCAGTTCCCCTCAACAGGACTGTGTGTGTGTGTATTCTGTAGATAATGGTTGGATGGCGACTAAGTATTGCGCTTCCATAACGTTGGGGGGCTTGAGAGTATAAGGGTATAAGGGTGTAAGAAAATATCGGAAAAATAGAATATCACGATATTATGTTTTGTGATACTGTATGGATACTCAAAAACACTGTATCGATTTTTAATTAACAGTTTACATGCAGTGATTAACTCAGTCAACACTTTATTTCATTGGCAAAGAAATTCCCTCTCAAAGTAGTGCTATGATGTTGGATGTTACAGAGACATGTTATAAAAGCAAATGCAGATCCAACTGCTCTGATTCATAAAAAAGTAAACTTGTTTTACTCATATTTTATGCATATAATGGTGTGTTCTTTATACTAGGACAGTTTTCCTAATATTAGATTAAAATCGCCTTACTGACAGTATCGCAATATATCGCAACATATTGAATTGCAGCCCCTGTATCATGATACGTATTGTATTCTTGCCAATACACAGAATAAGGTGATGCCCTACTTGAGAGAAATATATTTTTTAAAGACTGCAAAAATCTGTGAAAGACGAAGCAGCAGATATCCGAGATATGCTAACTTGGGGTCCTCAAAACCCTGGGTCCTCCTTTTCCCATGATGCAACTTGATAGTGTCTTTCATTAGACCTGCTCTGCCTGATAAACACCCATCACTGTCAAACTCCACACAGTTTGCAACACACGCTTTCTGTTAGACATTTTAAGTCTCAAGCTGATGACATCATCACAGTAATTATCTCAAACTTTGAAAATCTCCTTCCTGAGCCACTTTAGACATTATACAGCTGTTTGCCAGGCTGAGTAGTGCTCCTCATGACGAGTGTAACTGAACTTGATGGGTAGAATCGGACGAGAGCACAAATACACATACACTTAACAATGCACATTCTAATGTGATTTGTGACATTTTCAGTCTTCTCTAAGGAACATCAACCCTCGCTCACAATCACATCACTCCCTATTCTTAGTGCAACATTTAAACCAGAATCAGAATCGGTTTTATTTGCCAAGCACATACATACAAGGAATTTGACTCCTCCAGTTTTATGCATCTCTCTAAACATACGTACACAGAAATAGAAAAAAAATAAAAATAAAACATCTAGGGACAAGGACAAATAGACAGCACTGTTATATACACAAGTAGGCTCGATTACCTTTCTCATGCACGACAAGGCTCTTATTGATTTAACTTAATTTAACAGAGGGTGGATGGATCACAGGAATATAAAAAGACACGTGAGCAGACGTCAAGCAAACAAATATTAATTAAATGCTGTGATCTTTGCTGATATATAAACCTGTACAAATCCTATCACTCTCTAGTAGTAGTGCAGCATTTAAATATACATGTGTTTATGTTTTAACTAGTGCAAACTCACGTGTATTACAGTTTTTCTCGATTGTTTACACACATTTTCTGAAAGCATGCCTCATACTCTCAGAACTCTACACACAAATCAAAAAACACACACACAATGGGCAAAACCCCTCAATTCTCCTGCAAAATGAAACTTTACATTCAAAACAATGTTATTTCTTCTCAAAATGGTATTTTGTTTTCAAATGACACACACAAACCATCATATGAATAGACATTTATAAGAACCAGTTGAACACTGATGTGCTCAATGTAAAACACTATGATGAATGGAAAACACTTCTTCTCCATTCATCATAATGACTTAGGCCTTTTTTTTGTTCAGTGTTACACTTACTACAGACAGTACATACATAAGTGTGTTGTAAAATATTTTAGAATATTGTTTTTATACTCAGAACACACAAATACACAGTAACAAATATATTTTATTTTCCCCACAAAAACAATGTACACAGTGTACATCCCAACCAACACAAAGTTGCACATACAGTGGTCTACATACAAAACAACAGAGGAATTTACTGTATACAGTTACAGTAAAAAAAAACGGAAAAAAAAACTATGCTGCATCCTCTCTTCTGTTTCGGTCTGGCCACAGCACCTCATCCACATCACAAGCAATGTTTGCCCTTTTATGCTAAAGCTCTGATTGCTAATTGTAACACTGTGTGACAGGTGTTTGCCCATGTGATGAGTCAGTGTGCATAGTAGGGCAATTGACTTTAGAATTTTGAATGACAGTGTGTTCCTTGTGAAAACGAGATTTTCTTCATGAAAATTGTGCCAAATGCAGAGAATTGTGTGTAGTGTTTTGAAAAAAGTGTGTTTTAGAACTGCAATTTGAGTGTAAAGCAGGAATTGTGCTTGTAGTTTAGCAGAATTGGTTCAGGGGGTTGGTGCATGAGTTACATGTTGTGGTCATTGTGTGTAAACAATTGAGAAAAACTGTAATACAAAAAAACAGGTGACACCTGCAACCGGTAGTACTGCAAACAATTTAGCTTGTTGTCGTTTTTTTCCAACCTTTCTGTGACTTGAGTCCAGGTGTTGATGTGGAGTTCATACATATGTTTATAAAGCCCTTAACACCAACAAAGAAACACTTTGTGATTCATGCCTTATGGAGACTGAGGCCTTTGCATTGTGTGACATGTCATGGCTCAATTTAGCTTTAGGAGGTTCCGTTCTCGTTTGTTTTGTTCAGTGGAATGCATGTCTAAGCTCTCGTCTCAGTAATTAGCTGTTGTGACTGTGAATCTATACGACACCATAGGCCATACAGAGTTAAACATGGTGTGAAGTGGTGCGGAGAGGGAGAGAAGTAAGATAGTGTCGAAGACAAGCAGGCAGAGAGAGTGGCATGATAGCAATGAGAGAGAGAGAGAGAGACAGGGACAGAGGTGAGACAGTGATGAAAAGTAGTGGACGAAGTGAAGCGGAGAGACAGACAGCTGGAAATCGAGCAGCTGAAGAGGGTAGTTAAATTCAACAGCTGAAAATGTGTTCTGAGGGCCTGCTGAATGGATTAGTAGCAGCATCAGTGTGTTGGTAAATGCGTCCATCCATGCTGTACATGTGCGTATACTGTAATGTCACAAAGATATCTACTTGAGCAGCATTAGGTCACAGTGAGGACTCATTTAGTGATTCCATTAAATGCACCATGTGAGGCACCTACTTCTGGAGAGTAGGCTCGATTACCTTTCTCAGGCACGACACGGCCCTTATTGGTTGAGCTTATAATAACAGAGTGCGGATGGAACACGTGAATATAAAAAGACATGGGAGCAGACGTGAAATAGAAACAAATATTAATTAAATGCTGTGATTTTTGCTGATATATAAGACCTGCTGAGTGCAAAGCACATAAGGAGCCAAAAAAAGACGCTCAAGTTAATGTGATATTCATCACGAGTTAGAACAGAAGGTGTCTTTAACAAAGCTGACATTTCATCAAACCTTCCTCAGGGTGTGCGCTTTATGTCCCTTCATGTGCTTCCTCTCTGCGAGAGTTTTTATAGTTCTACTTTTAATGTTTCTAAGTGGGAAGCACTGCCACCCAATACCGTCTCATCATGTTCTCATCATTTTTTCTGATGAGGGTAGCCAGCGAGGTAACATTCCTTATAATTTAAAATGCAAAAATATCTCCCCATTGCTGCATTTTAATTCATCACACCCACTCTGCACACACTGTGTTTGTTTGCTGCTGTCTTTTGGTGTGAGTTTGGAGAGTTGGAAAGAGTTTGCATGACTATTCAGTATGTATGTGTGTGTGTGTTATAGTATATGTCCATGTCCAGTGTGTGCTTAGACCCTGAAAAGGTGATAATTGTTGGTGTACGGTTGATATCAGTTGAAGCTTCATTCTGAAGTTAAAGCCTCCTCCAATTTTCCAAATAGGCATGATTTTTACATGAATCATTTCACACTTGTTCCAGAGTCCAACCGAAAGTAAACACAAAAAGTAGCCCGCCACAATAGCCATTATGACTAAGTGTATAGGGATCTACATCTGGATCAACATGCCGGATGACCTAATTACCCTGTCATATTCCTCCATGCACACTGCCTCATACACGTCATATTAGTGTGAGTCCTTGTTTCCCCTGAAACTTTACAATCAAGTTGGCAAGTGTACAGTTAACATGACCAATAGAGTCACAGTGGACACATTTATGGGAAATACGCAGGGTCGAAAAATGCCAGAAAGTTCCTTTAAATCAAGCGACACCTGCAAGCTAGTTCACACAGCCGACTCGAGACCGCCATCCCACTCACATGGCATACTGCAGCATCAAACTAATTATAAAGCAATGAACCTCTGTCTGTCTGTGTGTGTGTCCTTTGCATATCTCAAGAACCGCTCATCCAATCGACTTCACACTTGGCGGGTGTATTGCTGGGGACCCCATGTAGTGCTTTATCTAATTGGGAGCAATTTGGACCCATGATTCTTTCAATATTAATAAACTTTGAATAAACAAGCAAATAACGCTCTATGCAGCAGTGGGGGCGATTTCACCAATGTTTCTGACTGCGAATACCCGCAACCTGGATGTGTTGTTTTTTTCCGTGAACCAGAGTGTATTTCAACGATGTTTCTGACTGTGAGTCGCCGTGACTTGGGTGTGTGACACAACTATGTCGCAGCAGGTGTATTACTGAGGACCCAGGGAAGCGCAGTAGGTGTGAAGTTGTTTGTACGAGCGGTTCAAACACTTTTATCATGTAGTATTTAAGCCGTCAGTACTCTGCTCACTCTTTTTCTGCCATTGCTGCCACCTTAAAGCCATGCTGTCATTTGCTGCTGTTCATTCAGCATTTCAGAAGCCCCACCTCCACCCTAGCATCCACCTGTAGGCTAAGTAGGAAATGATTATTGTCACTCCCCACTCCCTGCTGTCAGGGCCTAGATGCCAAACATCACCTCTGTACATAGTCTATATTATCACAATTACAATAATCTATTTTTCATGTGAAACCAAGTAGTTTTAGTTTTTCTTTATTACCTTAACCATAGAAGTGTCATATCAGAGAGCACTGTTACAGATCGTTATTGTAGCGGCACTGACGAACAACCTATTTTGTTGTTGAGGATTGAGGCATGAGGGCTCTCTGTTTCTGTTTAGTGATTTGTGTATGTGTAGCAACATATAGGCATCTCCTTGTGGGTGGTGAATGTGCAAATTTCTGCACGTTCCAACAGAGAATTTGCATCCTTTTGTTTCGCTGGCATGTGTGTATAGATGTATGGGATGAAGCTTGTGTTGTTGTGTCATGTACTGTATGTGTGTTGTGGGAAAGACTTTGCATCCAGCACTCTTTCTTCTGTGCACACTTGAACACGTCTACATACATACTGAGTAACATCATCACCAACTCCCCGCACAGATCCCCTTTTCCTTCTCCCCTCTATGACCTAGTAAAACATCCCATAATCTCCCCTTGTTATTGCTATGCCGGTGGTGTCGTCACTTCCAAGGGCTCTTCCACATCTTCCCGACCTCCTGGGCAACCCTCAGGGTGACCTGGAGTTGAACCCGCAACCCTTTTCCCATTAGGATCAATACTGAGATCTGAGCGGCCCCGCCAATGCGCCTAAATCCTACTGTGGCACCTCTGGCATACTGATGCGTGTGTGCAGGGAGGTTAGGGGAGGAGGTGGGGGGAGAAAGAAAGGGAGTGAGAGAGACAGAGAACGCTTTTGTAGCATAGAAGAGGTAGATTCTTCTGGCAGTATACCTGGGTGGGAGGGATGGCAGATTAGTGGGTGTGCATACAGCATATCTATGCATATATGCATATTTTTTATTTTTTTTGACATTTGTTTGGTGAGGTGATTTTTATGTCAGAGTTTAAAACTCATGTAGGATTTTCTTTTATGTTTTTGGTACTATTTTTTTCATATTCCCCTCGGTAAGATCTGGGACAGAGAGACTATTCATTTGTGTGTGTTGCGGTGTGTTATGCCGAGCACACACTTAACGAGAATCAAGACGATTTTGGGCCCGATTCCCCCTCCCGACAATCGTCAGCAAAGCCCCGATTTTTTGATGGTTCTAAAGATTATCTTTCCAGATATTCCTCTAGTGTGAGGTATGTTAACAGTGTTTTTTACATCCCCGGTCGGCTCAGAAGTCCATCCTGGCCGCACCGATCTCAAATCGCAAATATTAAACATGTTCAATATTAATGATCGGATATCCTTTAGTGTGTGGGGAACCCAGAGGACATCTGATGACACAGTCACGTGGAAAAGATTGATGGCCAATTGTGAACCAAGCTGACTGAAGTGGAAGGACAACCACTGCCGTCTCATTGCGGCCGCGGCTAATGCATGAGCTAATGCAAAATGTGAAACATAATATTAAGATGGGTCTCAGAAGTGGAGGACCAACTTGTTGATTTGTAGGAAGAACGCAAGTGTTTCAACATATTTCCATGAGTTAATCCAGCCATCCTTTGGAAATTTTCAGTACAAAGTTGTGCAAAAACGAATCACTAATTCTCTCTGCACGCCGTCTGCCATGTTTGTCTACACTAAAGTCAAGTTTGATCGCGAGAGATTTTGTGAGATTTCCATTTTTTTTTTTAGTCAGGACTTTTGTTGTTCATGAATGGAATCTGTTAGTGTGTGGTGTCCTGTTTTGGTCAAATCGTTGCTCATCACACACTACAGGAACACAACTGTTAAATTTAACATAACATGTCATTATGTGTGGGGTCTCTCACAATTTGAAAATCTGTTAAGATTTGAAAAATCTTTTAGTGTGGGCCAGCCTTAAGTTACATGTTACAGTGTGTGATTTCAACCTTAAAGACCACTTTCAAGCTGAAATAAATGTGTTGTATTTTGGGTGACTCATGGCTGTGAGTTATGTTTAAAATTAAGGTTGTAATGCAGTCAATAAATAATTTTACTTAAAGGTGGTAAATTCAATATCCAGAGCATGAATATAACAGCAAATAAGTCTACCTGAGCAGAGAATGAAGTCATTCACCCACTGCGTGTGTTGTAATCCGACTTTCTCATCACTTTGTTGACATCGCCGGGCCGGCCACGCGTGTTTTTAGTGCCTGTTTGTGCATGTGACTGTGCCTCACAAGCTAGCTCACGGCCACCGCTCTGCACTGCTCTCATACGCAGTAGTGAAGCGTCCACCCTCCAGTTCCCCCTCAGGTAAACACTGTTATCTCTGTCAGCACTTTTGGCGTTGTTTGCAGTTACACCATTAGCAGCGAGCCGGTCGCTGTGTCGAGAGCCGTTGAGAGGCTATTGAAATGCCCCCAATCTCGTATTTAGCGCCTTTAAAAATAACAGTCCAGTGACCTTTTCAGCTGGCACTACAAATGTCCAACAGCACCAAGAGTTGAACAAAGATCAGACAATGAAGACTAAGAAAAAAAGGCTGAAAATCACTGGTAATATATGAGGGATGCTAATTTAGAAAAAAAGGCCGTGTGTGTGTTGGCGGCGGAGAGTGTGGGTTTGTTGGTGGTAAATAAATGCTACAAGGCTACAATTCCTCCGCTCAAGCGAGCTATAGACCAGAGCCATCTTCCTGTATCTCTTAAGGTGGACCAGCTTTTCTCCTTAAAGAGAGCCGCTCCTCTGGGTTTTTTCAGCTTTTTAATTAATTATTAACATTTATTTTAACCGTTTTAACCGATAACGTTAATCGGTTAAAATGCTTAATGTCGGTTAACGGTTAACCGGTTAATTATTAACATCCCTATAATATATCTATATCTATGCTTCACACTCCACTTTGAGACACCGTTCAGTTAGGACACACACCTCAAGGTTCATTTTTGCAAAAAAAACGCATTTCAGCAGCTCTACTCGTGAAGTTTTGTAACAAATTTGAGTAACCACCAGCAGCTTCACATACACAACGTTTGATTAACATGAACACATATTAAAGAACCCTTCAAAATTCATGTATGGCTAAATGCTAATACAGGAATAAACTGCTGAGGAGGACAGAGTTACGGACTGAGATTGAGGTTGCATGATTGAATAGTGTATGGACCATGTGACCATAAAAATGACTTCTATGCCTGCCTGAACTACTGCGAGGCTCCATTCGTGTTTTTTGTCCATTTCTTGGAAGTCACTGTAAAGCTGTTTCACATGAGGCTGTTGGCTTTAGTAAACAGGTTCAAACACAGTTATGGGAAGCTTTATTAGATGGTTAAATGCAGTAAAAAACAGGGTGATTGGTGGAAACCGCAAAGAACTGCTGATTACTCCTGTTTAAAAGTCAAAGGACAACCATCATTCCTCACTTCATCATAGTGGCCTCCATCCATTCATTCATTCATT
Source organism: Sebastes umbrosus (assembly GCF_015220745.1). NCBI lineage: Eukaryota > Metazoa > Chordata > Actinopteri > Perciformes > Sebastidae > Sebastes > Sebastes umbrosus. Next base: position 14,444,898 of record NC_051276.1, on the reverse strand, counting down.
CTTGTTTGTTTACTTCTATATTTCTAATTCTTCGTTTCCTTGTCCTGTTCAACAACAAAGTTTATGTTTGTTTTTTGCAATTGCAAAACCATATTTCTCTTTTCATACCTATTTCCATCGGGCCAGTTTCCATAGTTCCATCAGTCTGTTGTCTGGATCTTTTTCACATCTAGTACTGTGCAAAGGTTTCATAAAGGGACTGACTGTATTTTAAAGCCACATAAGTATCAAAACACAACCATTTTTGAGCAGACTATTTTTTCAGCATTTAAGACACCTCATATTTCACACAAACATACTGTATTGCTCTTATTTTACCTCACTAATCATCCCTCATCTCTCTTCTGTTTGTATCTCTGCAGTTGAGTCCAGGCATCATGAACACAGTACTGAAGGGCACCTTCAACGTGACGCTGAACAACCCTCTGGGTCCCTGCTGTTCACCCCGTGTGGCCCCTGGCCCTTTGACGGCCCACAACACCATTAACACTGTCGCGCCCAACACCTTCATCGCCACCAGCACCTCTTAGAGCTCTCTGTGGGTCAAAGATGAGAGGGGAAAGGTGAGTGGGGTAAAAGGTCAATCTTAAGGTCATCACATTTCAATTCATATTCTGTGGAAAGCTGATTTTTCATGAATATTTATGGTTCTATCCATTTCTGTTGAATGTATAATAGATGAGTGAGCTTATTTTCAATTATTGAATTGTAACTTTTCTAAGCTTATTAATTAAATGAACAGAAGTGTAGCAAGATCTAGATATTGCAAAAGTAATATGTATTGCTATTCAAAATAAAGCTGTTTTTAGATGCAGTGATGACAATCATCATCTGAAGCACCTTATAGTTTGTTCTCTGTTTGATATTTCTACTCCCTGCCACTGTTGAAAGCTCAGCAGTCTGTGCAATTTCTGTTTGTTTTGCTGTGTGTGTGTGCCCAAAATGTGTTATCAAATAACAACACACAGTAGATCCCTAGAACTGTAATAGTCTTCTGTATTTCAAGTGTTAGAAATTGCCCTTGCAGTTAATTTCACAGTTAATTTACAGCTTAGAGCAGCTAATTGCTTGTGACTTTTATAAACCTAAAATTTATTGGAGGCAAACTGCTGACTGATTAACTTCTTTTCTTTTTTTTATTGTTTCAGGCAGCAGTTTTGGAGGAAGATGACTGCTCTTTATTCAATGTCGCAAACTGAAATACCTACAATGGGCCCTGCATCTCCAGCTGATGGTTCACTCATTCTTTACTCGCAGTAATGACAACTTTCACACACTGACTCAGCTGTTTTTGTGGATCAGTTCCCTCTGCATAAACCATTTTGTTAATCAATAACAATTAAAAAGCTATTAGTATGAATATTGCCTGAGGTCTTTCGAAAGCATGTTACTCCTGACGTTTCGTCCATAGGGCGCTTTGTTTTCTTAAAGCAGCAATCAAGAGATCCAATCTGACACTGAAGCTATAGAGATTTTACTCTGCTGCTCATATTGGCTAATGTCAGGAAAGCTAGGTATATGGTAGTATGGGATCACATGCCTTAAGCTTGATTTGGACTCGCACAGTCTGCGTCTTAACTTCCGGATGCCCGGATTGTCAGAAATCATGTTTTATTAAATGACAAAAAATGAGACAATTAGAAAAGAAATGCTATTAGAATTAGAAAAAGTTTCGTAGCTATACATTATTGCTCAGCATGCATAAATCATGAAGCCATTCATTATGTATGTTTGTGCTGACTACCAGAGGAAACAGGTGTGAAAGTCATATAGAAGACTCATAACTTATGTTCCAGTTTTGTTGTACACTAATAGGCTTTGCTCATTAATCAAATAAGCCTCACCTTTAGTTTCACACGCATGCACCCTCACATGATGCACAACATGCAGGAACACATAAAACAAACGAAGCAACTACACGTGAAAGTACATTCGAGAGCCAGAGGCATTATTTGCCGCTTTAGACTTGGTTTTAACTGAGCGTGCAGAGGAGAGATCTGATGTGTGACCACAGCATGAAATATTAAGTATACTACGCTCTGACGCACCTGTTAGAGGAGAGAGGCTTGAGAGTCAAGAAGACGAGTGTGAGAAAAAACTATGCTTGAACAGTTCGACATTTTGGGAAACACACTTATTCGCTTTCTTGCCGATAGTTAGAAGAGAAGATCTATACAACATATCTCATATGGCCTTTAAATATGAAGCTGCACTTTGTAGTTTTTATACTTAAAGGAACAGTGTGCAACATTCAGGGGCATCTACTGGCAGAAATGGAATATCATATTAATAAGTATATTTTCTTTCGTGTATAATCACCTGAAAATAAGAGTGGTGTTTTTCTTAGCTTAGAATGAGGCGTTTATATCTACATAGGGAGCGGGTCCTCTCTTCACAGAACCGGCCGCCGTGTTCCTACCGTAGCCCAGAACGGATAAACCACTGTGTTATCTTTTCCAGCTTGCGGCGGAGTCCATAATGTTACTTGCTCTGAAGTTAACCCCCGTCACTCCACTAAGCCGCCGGGAAACAAGACACAGGAAACCTCTGTTTGTCTTGCGGAGCTGCAGCATTTATTTCTGCACAAACTGCAACTTCCACTGTACATTTACTTGATATTCTCAAAGCTAAACTAACTCTGTCTTCTGCTCCGCCAGCTCACTTGTTCGCTCACACCAACACACACATTCACCGCAGCTCTCTCTCTCTTGCTTCACCATGTACACACACACTCTACCAGTTGGCTCTGCTATTCTCTAAATGACCTATGCTACTCTTACAACAACTAGCTCTGGAGAGGACCAATCGCGTTTTCGTGTCGGCCACCGTAGTTCTTCTACACGCTTGTCACACGGGAGAGGCTTCAGTTGGTTGCAACCTCCTCACCTCACCGCTAGATACCGCCAGATCCTACACACTGCACCTTTTTGCACAAATGAAACAAACAAGATATAACGTGTTAATTAGCAAGCTTTAGAGGTGCTGGTTGGTGGATTCTGTTCTCTTCAAACAGAGCCAGGCTAGCTTTTTCCCCCTGCTTCTAGTCTTTATGCTAAGCTGAGCTAACTTGCTGCCTGTAGCTTCATATTTAAGTAGCACACAGTCATGAGAGTGGTATCAATCCTCTAATCTAACTCTCAGCAATGTCAAAGTATTACTTTGACATTAAGAAACACTTGCCTTATTGTAAAGTACATGTCTTTTTGATTATCCTATACTATTCCACTCTCTCTGACCTTGTACATCTGGTATCAGAGAGGCAGAGATGGCTGTGACGAGGTGATGCGGGCGGTTCAAAGTGTCAGATAAACCACTTTTACTGGCCGTTACCACTGGAGAGTGGAGATTTATGCTCCTCATCTCTGCTGATCACTCACCGTAAATCAGCTATTCATGGCTGTATGTGATCCTGAGCCTTGTAGACAAAGAAAGAAAGCATCAAGAAGTGTTGTAAGCATCAACAGAGGATGCACAGATGACACTGTGCAGGTAAATTTTCGTTGTTGTTGGTCATATCTGATTTGAAATAACCTTTCCAATTCAATGATTTACCCCTCCCGACCCCCCTCCTTACTTCCTGTGTTGGATCCCTCCTCGTCCTGCTGTGTTCAAAATGTCCCTGTGAGCGTCCAGAGTAAAGGTTCGATGGAGCACCATGTCTCTGATTGTTCCTGTGGGCCTTTTAGCCTAATGAGGTGTTTACCCCCTATCATTATTCAGCTGGGAGCGGAGCGGAGAGGGAGACGAGGGGGGGTTGAGAGAGGAGAGTAGGATGTAGAGCAAAATGGAGACAGAAGAAAGCAAAGAAAAATAAGTGGGTGAAGGAAAAAAGCAAGTGGAAGATGGAGGAAAAACGAGAGATTGTATATGGGCAGAGGAAAGATCTGAGAGTTGAAAGAGAATGAGAGGCAGAGGAGGAAAGAAAGGCGGATAGGAAGGCGAAAGAGCCTGGTGTTATTTATGCCTCCCTCGGCACTCGTCTTTACCTTTTTTTTCCCCACGAGCTGTTTTACATCAGCGATCTAATTAAATCAAATAAATCACAGCAAGCACACACACACACGAGTACGCACACACAGCCACAACAGCCCCTCCTGATTCTGGGATTGTGAACATCTCCTCCCCTTCCCCTCTCCACCCGAGATTGAATAAATCTCGATTATGGTGCATTACACGGCACATCATTCATGTTGTTTATAGGTCTAAAATATGCAAACAGACCAGGGGCATAAAAGTGATCGATGCTCGAATGGGCCCTCTTTTCTGTTCTGTTCTCATCTCTCACGCGGCACCAAGCGGCGTCACTTACAGATGTCTTTTGTGGGATGAAGACATATTGTATTGTGTCCTTACTTTGTCCCCTCATGATGGCTATTTTCATTGTCTTTGTGCCCAGGCATCCACAAGGCATTTTATTACCTCATTCGCTAAAGCACTCTATTTCTGCCGTTGAGCCATTATTAAATCTAATTAGCTCTGCCAAACCTTGAAGCTGTCCCTGAGAGATCTCTTGATAATTGTAAAACGGGTAAGTTGATCATTGTTTTTATCGGTTACAGTGGGACTCTTAATACATGAAACAACTAGCAGCTGTTAAAGCTGCAGTTTCTTTCCAGGAAATAACTGCTTCTGGGAGATAATTGTTTGGGTATATGTTGTCCAAATATGTTGTTAGCAAATGTATAATATTTTGGCCAAACCAAGCATGAAATTAATGTTCATATTCCATGACAACTATTGTGATTTCAACATTTCAACTGTTAGAAAAGACAAAACTACACAGATTACTGAATAAATCCATGATGGTGATGGGTTTATTTGATTTTTTGGGGCTTCAGTATCTTCTGTATTTCCTCGTGATGATTTTATTCCCTGCAAAGAGATTTCAGTGGATGGTTCATACTACAGTAGTTGGCATTTATTTCAGATGATCCAATGCTTTTTAACTGGTTTCCCATGACAGCAATTAAATGCTACGACAAAGACAGTTGGTGAGTTTGAAGATGTAACTGTAGTTTTTGTTGTGACTAGGGCCGGACGACACATATTGCCAAAACAATATTAAATTGTCTACCGAATATATTTTTCTGTTTTGTTTCTATCGCGGTATAGTCCAGGCCTGTATTCATTTCTTTATGTTCTGTTATGTTCATTTTGCACACAAGTTCTTACAATGAGAAAATACTTTTCATTTGTCACGTATTTCATTCACACAGGAGTATACAAAAATAGTCGTTACCATGTGTTTTTTCATATTCTATTTATGTATTGAATTACTAGAAAACATGCAATATCGTGATATATATTGTTATAGAGATATGAAATTACCTATATTGTGATAGAAGATTTTGGTCATATCGCCCAACCCTAGTTGTGACAATATAAAATCTGTATTTCAACTTGTTTTGGGGATTTTTAACTGTAAACATAGGCCTTGTTTATCTTATATATATATTTATTTAACCTCAAAAGATCACTGAGGAGGTATCCTCAGTCGAGATGTAAAACAATGCTTGCAAACAAAATAGCTAACAATAAAAACAACAATGTATGATAGCTAAAAGTTAAAATACAGGATATTAAACATGCTATAGATAGTAGAAATGAGATGCAGTGATGCAGATAAATGCTGTGAAGTGTAAAGTTATAATCAAAATATATAGACCAGATCAATTTACTGTTAAAAGCATTTACAATCAATTAAAACAAGATCTGAAATAAGGCCTTTCAACAGCCGCAGTGGCAGCGGGGAGTCCAAGTTTAAGGCCTTTTGCAGATTATTTATAAGGAGCACTGTGGGAGAAGGACATTTTTCCTTGTTCAGTTCTGATTAATGGCATATAGAGCAACAACCTATTCCGTGAGCAAGTACCAAGATGATGTGAGTTCAGAGGTAAAAGGGGTGAAATATTGTTTTGTATTAAAGCTTTATTGATGAATAAAAAACAATGCTGGTCCCGCTTCAGCTGAACATGGCTGGCCATTAAAATCTAGAGTACATCAAAATGGTCTTTATAGATCTTCTAGTATGTATGGTTTCTGATGTTAATCTCACATTTAATGTTGTTTTTGCTCTGGTTATATTTCCCAGTAAATTGTATCCTATAGCTTCAAAACCAAAAATATTATGATGTCTAACTGGGAAGATGACATTTTGTCCATATCGTTCCACATTTCTACTGATTTCAGCAGACGATTAAAGATGCCTTACATGCATAAATTGGTCTAATGTGCACAAACCCCTTGGAAGATTGAGATGGACGCAGTATATTTAGTAATATTTTGGTGCTTCTGTGAGTTTTTGGAACATACGGAGCATGTAGATGGACGGTATGTTGCAGGAGTAGTTTGGCAAGTTTCTATTGATGGTGTACATCAAAGTAGAGAAAGTCACTGGTGAAACTCACCAGAGGTCAAACTAGTGTCGTCAATCCTCTACTGACCTTTAAAACTAATTTTGTCAATACATGTAAATGTAAAGTGCTTTATTTAGCTACAATCATCTTGAGATGACAGCTTCACGCTCGCAAACACAGCTTGGTGAAAGGCAGATTAGCCGGTGTCTTTAATTAAAGGAGATGTACAGTAGTGTAGAAGAATCAATATGGAGGTTAACAAGCGCTGACAAGGGCAGAAGAGACAGCGAGGCTTCATTTAGACACAGTGAGAAGAACGAGACAGGGTTACAATCAGCAGCAGTCACTGCTGAACCCCTCCCTGCATCTATCCACCTTTAGGCCTGGAGCTGCTGTGGATAATTCCCTCTATAATGTAGTGCACAAGGGAATTATGGGTATTTCATATTTTGGTTATCAGGCAGCTGCTTGAGGCTTCTGCAAAAATGAGATTTACCAAACAATAACTCTGATTCTTGAGAGTAGAGGTTTTAATATACATGCAGTTTTGTTGTATATTACATGGAAAATAATTGATTTTGGTATAGGCCTTTTGTTGCCTCTTGTGTTTCCTGTCATTCTGTACCATCACATACGGTATACAGTATAAGAAGAAAATGTTATACGTTCTCAAACACAAACATCTCTGAATCATTTCATCATTTTCTCTTTTTCTTCCACACAAACTCTCCCTCCCCCTCCCCCCCCCTCTCTCCTCACTCTCCCCATCGCTGCAAGTTACTGATAAATTATTAAACTGTCTGAGACAAACTGTGTCTCTCATTTGGAAGCTTTAACTCGTATACAGTAGGCCTACATTTTATTCGCTGACCACAGAATTGAAGGGTATTGATTTCAAAAGACTTCAGTAGAGACACATTCATCATTGACATTCAATAGTCTACCTCTTGTGTGTGCTTTTTCCTCTATTTCATCCAAAAAGAAGCCAAGTATGACTGTTATACTCACACAGTTGGACATGTTTCAGTAGAGCTGCTCAACTAGAACAACTAACATCTTCTGACCCCAGATGGCCACTGTGCAGCTTCACTGGATTGCTTGGGGACTGTGCTCGACACAGCGGTCGCTCAGGGAGGAGAGATGGTCAATTCATCCATTTTACCTGCACTTGTACAACTCGTCCTGGAAATCAAACCAGTGAATTTATTTTTTTTATAATAAAAAGGCTGAAATAAAAGCCTTTTTTTCCCCCAGGTGAAGTGACCTTTTCTGTCCATTCTTTAATCTTTAATTTGAGACAATTCAGGTGGATTTTTTATTGCATACCTCTTTTTTTTTTTGCAACTTCAAGGTGTGAGCTATTTCTTTTTGCAATATGTCAAACAGATGTGTCAAATTAGCTTACCTTGATGTGACACCACAATAATAAGCCATGTCTCCACTGAGGGAATTGTATTTAATTATTATCAAAACAGTATCACACTGTTGTAACTCTTGACGCACTGATCCATTGTGGCACATTTGAGAGAGAGTAAGTGATAATAGTATTTATTATGAGATATTCAACTCTATATCTCAAGATTGATATTTTCTGTAAATGATCAGAATGGCTGAGATTTGATGTTTGGTCGAAGAAAGCTCTTAAAAATATTCAACAAGACACATTTGGCGTTTTGGAAGTTCAGGACTAAGGACAAAAATAGCTTATCACAGTTATCCCTTCTGGAATACACTGCAAGCTAAGTTGAAACTGGGAAATCTGATTACTTGATGAATTTAAAACATTAATGAAAGGCCTAGAAGCAGAGTCAATCGGGAGCTGTCTGTGTTTCTGAAGATTTTCACTTTAACTTTGGCTTCAAACACTTGATTTTAATGTGTTTTGTGTAATATTATGCTATGTATTTATTTCGCATTTGTTTTATGTTGTGGTGTCTGAAACTTTAATGAATGTTTAAATGCTGCTGTCTTGGCCAGGTCTATCTTGCAAAAGAGATTCTTAATCTCAATGAGTAATACCTGGTTAAATAAAGGTTAAATACAAAAATGAAATCAATTTTAATAAAACAATTTTCTTCCCCAGTTTACATCAAAGCTTCCTCAAATGAGAGAAACAGCGCCTCTCTGAGTTGTAACGGCTGCTCCTTCTTAGCCAATGTGTGTGGTCAAACACGGTACTGCAGCTTTAACCGACCTCAACCCAGGATGCAACAGGTGAAGTTGACATCTTTTGATTAAAACCACCTGGCTGAAGTGTCACACAGCTTCCAAATTTAGAATGAACTCTGGAAAAGAAACACTGACTCGAATTATTTTTAAGCCAGTTATACTCTGGTTTTATAACAAGACAAGAGAAAGTAATTTTAATGAAACAACCGAGTGGACTTTGACCATTTCATCTTCAAATGGACCACGAGGAAAAGGAGAGGTTGACGTCAAATAACGTGAGTCAGACCCACCCTCTGTACTGTATGTCTGTCACCTGTTGACTGTGCTTTCTGAATGAGCTTGTGCAGGTCTGCTTGTTGCTTGTTGTGAGAATGAATTCATTCTTGCTTTTTAAGCTGTGCTCAACACAACACAGCCTTACAGCCTTTCCTATAGGCACACAGATAAGAGTGTGTAAGTCATGTGTTTGATGCATGCATTGAACACACCTTTTTACATCTGTAAATGTGAGAATGTATTGAAAGGATAGGATAGCCCCTTGAGATGTAGCATCTCATTTTCGAAGGGGTCCTATAGACACAAATACAGACAAAACAACATTAGCCTACATAACAAACATACACTGCAAATACACAGATACAGACAGCTTGCTCACCATCTCCCACCCAGACCCCCATCAGCCCTCAGCTGTTAGACAAGAACAATTTGATACAAATGACCATATTTAAATCAATTACATCAGCATAAAGAACAATTGCAACACTTTGTCTTCAGTTTCATAAGTACACACAAATTAAAAACAGGTTGTTTTAAGATGAGAAAATAAATAGAGATGTCCTGAAGCAATGGAAAGAGGTAATAGATCTCAGAAAAAGAGGAAGATTATTCCTTGTGAGAATTAATTCATTCTTGCTTTTTAAGCTGTGCTCAACACAATACAGCCTTACATACAGCCTCTCCTAGGCACACAGATAAAGAGTGTGTAAGTCATGTGTTTGATGCATGCATTGAACCACTTTTTAGATCTGTAAATGTGTTTAGTGTTTTATCATTTAGCATTCAGTACGGATACATACCTGTTGTAGACACACACACACACACACACAGTAGCCATGTAGTACTGTATATTTTGTATGCTCAGAAAAGAAACGTGTGTCATGCATGTGTGATATGTAAGGTTCCTTTTTGGTGTGAGACTATATTAATGTAATCCAATATAACAACTCAGCCATACATTCTAGCATTACAAAGATAATAATGTCCAGTTTTGATTGACAGTGTCAGAGAGGTATTAATTTAACTGTATGACTATTATTGAGGTTGTAGTTTGCAGTGGCGTTGAACTGGATTGCATTATATAGAGTGCTGCAGCCGGGATGATGTATTTTTGTAGGCCAACCAGGAAGTCAGCATCGCCCTGAGTTCCCTCCCTCGACAAAAAGCCAATGGGATTTTTCCATTGGATTTTGGATTATTGCAGAAAATAGGCTCTGTGGAAGAATAATAGAAATACATTAGTGTAAATGAATTGAACATTATGTGGTTTGCCATATTAAATATCAGGGAAATAGCATTAGAAATCAGAATTTGTTAGTTGGTAAAATGACACTTTGTCCTACATACTTTATTTCTCTGGATGACCTGTCTGACTTGGCTTCTGAACCTCTGCAGTTCATTTGAGTTCATTTAACTGGCCCCTCTAAAAGAACAGCTGGTCCCACAAACACTATGCATTTTATCTAAAACCTACAGTGTTTGTGCTGCTTTTCGTGACTATTCATATTCATGAATGCTTGTGCTTGTTTCCTACGTTGTGCATACAGTATATGAGAGAGAAGATGAGATAGAATGGCTGCCTCTGTTTTTGCATGTCGGAAGACACAGTGAGAATGTGTTCTCGTGTTTCCAACCGCACACACACACACCAGGCTCGTTCCATGTGTGTGTGGGAGCGTTGGAGCATGTGGATGTTATTGTGACATATTGAATCTATCCCTAAGCTCTGTTCGCTCCAGTGCAGCGGGGGCCTCAGGGCCACTCATCTATCTTCCTGGTCTTTGCTGTTGGGCACGGCTACGGTGATCCTGATTGGCAGCCATTACCGAACCCCGGTGGGAGGACACGCCTCATTGGTTCAGAGCAGATTTGAGGGCGGGTAGAAATGAAGGATAAAGAAGTGTGTGTGCGTGGATTTTATTGATGATACTACGGTGTACTCCGGCTACTGTGTCACTTTGGTATGATTCATGGACGTACGAAGAGGGATGTTTGAAGAAATGACGCATGCACACCTGTTCTTACACACACAGTCACAGTCTGCATTCAGATATTGAGTCAACTGTGTGTGCTCACATGTGTTTGCTTTCCTGTATGTGCCTGTGCATCTGTGGACTGTGTGACTATATGTATCAGCCCACATATGTGTGTGTGTGTGTGTGGTCTGGGTGTGCCAGTCTTCATGCCTTTTTAAGCAGCAAGGCACTTTAAATGGAAATGTACTTGACATTTAGGAGGAGATGTAATCAGCGCCCATTAGAAAGCAGCTGATTTCCTCTTCAGAGCTCCCTCACCGCCCTCCCTCTCCCACCGCCTCCCCTGTGCCTCTCTCTCTCTTTTTTTCCATCTTACCACACTATATCATTTCTTTTTCACACTTTTGATTTATTTCTATTTCTTCCACATTCTGTTGCCTGGCTTTCTCTCTCCCTTTCAATCTAATTTACCTGCACTCTCTTCCTCTCTCCCCTCATTCCTCCTCGTCCTCCTCCTCCTCCTCCCCTGGCTTTCCCCATCAGTGCATTGTAGTTCAAGAATAGATGTCTGATTTTCATTTCCACATTTTGCAGCGTTCATCTCTGTCATTATCAGGGCTCATTCTCAAACAGAAAGCAGGAGCGTTGTATCAAATCATGCAAAGTAGTGAATCATTGGAGAGATATTATGTTTGTAGGTGTCAGGTTCAGCTCGCAGCATAACAACTTACAAACAAATCTACATGATTATGAAAACTGCTGCTCTCTCATCATTATGAGTCAGGGCACAGGACATTACTGTCAAATGTAATATTTTAAATGTTGTTGACGACTACATTACTACCCATCTAGTCCCATATAATATAATAGTCGTTTTTTTGTAGAATATATGATAGAAAAAGCAGTTTACTTAACCTTTTAGTCTACTGTTACCCTAAGTATTTCAGTTATTTTAAACACCTCTGGCATTACTATTCATCAGTTCATTATTTTATTTATTGATTAATCTGGCATTGAAATAATCAATTAATCTGCCAGTTATTTTCTTGATTAATTGTTTGGTCTATTTTAATATATCAGAAAATAGTGAAACATACCCATTACAGTTTCCCAGAGCCACAAACGCAAAAGCTGACACTTTTGCTTGAAAAACGATAAACAATTATCAGAATTGTTGCAAGTCAAACTTGTAGATAGTGGAGGTTAATAGCTCATGTTTTGTTTTGTTTGCAGTCTAGACATTATGGTGAAACCTTGCTTTTATTATTATATGTTCTCACATTATACTCTAATTCTTCCTTTTAGGGCTGCAACCATGATTTCCATTAATCTCTAATGTCATAATAGTAATAAAATGCTCATCATAATTTCCCAGAACTTAAGGTGACATTCTTAAATTCCTTGTTTTGTTTGTTCAATAGTCCAAAACCCAAATATATTCAATTTCAAAAGATATAAAACAGGGGAAAGCAGAAAATCCTCACATTTGAGAAGCTGCAACCAGGGAGTCAAAATTGTTCTCAGTCTATTTTCTCTCAATCATCAGATCAATTAACCATTTTGGCTCTAGTTCATCTCTTTCCCGGCATGTAAGTGAACCAGTCAAATATTTCAGGTACTGTTACCATAATAATGTGTGTAGTATGTTCTTTTTACTTTGTTGTAACTATCTATAAAGTCTGCTGTGTTTCACTCAGTCTGGCCGAATGCGGTGCATCGTGAGCAGTGGTCTGTTTGTTTTCGTCACTCCCCCCTCTCTCCTTTTGTCTGTTTCCTCATCAGGAGACCGTAGTTAAAGAATAGAGGCCTGATTTCATTACAGTCTTCTGTGTTCATCTCAATTTCATTATCAAAGCTTCTTGTCAAACAGATTGTACCAGGGTTGTGTTGCGACAAAGAATAACAAAAACAGTACCCTAATTAGCATGCCCTGATTAGCGTTTGCTTTGAATATCCTGAAAACCTTTTACCTGATTCTCCACAGAAACAACACAGACTTCTGTATCATCAGCTCTGCTGTGCACTCTTCACTGATGCAAACATGCCCTTTGTTTTAGGAAGGGCTGGGAAAAGTCAGGCGTCTCATTTTTTAACACGACCGTGGGTGCATGTGCGTTTCTGAAGTTTTGTGTATGTGGTTTCCCTTTTCAACACGACTTTCATCTGCCATTCAGATAAAAAGCTCTTTTTCGACTCTTTCAAGTTAGGTAGGTGACAGATGGAACTCCTCAGTGAGAAACCAAGTTCATTGTAGTTCACACTCAGAGTCAAAACAACAAACAGTTTTGCTATTTGCTGAGGGAAGCTCAGAAGAGTGTTTGAATAATAGAAATGATGAAAACAGGTGGGAGAACAAATCATATTAATTAATGATAAACAGCGGAGAGGTGAGCGTGTGTCAGCGTAGCGCGGATGCAGTTAAGAGTGTGGATACATTGTTTGATTTCAGATCTTAGGGTGAGAGAGAGTTTTATGGAAATTAATATGAGTAGGAGTTAGGGGAATCAGTGCGGGCAGGTTCACAAGGGTAAAGGACAATACAAGTATAAAATATCTGCTAAAGTCGGGTCAGCTGAATCTGTTCGCTGGAGAGGAAAAGCAGCTCTATGGCCTCTCTAATAATGAGTCTGAACTAGTGGATAACCGTGTGCTTTGTAGGTATGAACTGTGAAGACAAAACAGAGAAAACCTGTATATTTTTTGCCATATGCGTACTAAAGATTGATCTGCTTTTCTGTCCATCTCATTGTGAAATTGTGTCCAAAATGGACTTTACTGTCATTTTCTGAAGCTTGAGGCGGATTGCCAGATAATGATGTTTCTGTGGAAACACAAAGCAACATGTTCTTGAATAGAAATATGAAGTTAATCCATTCCTCTGTCGCTCCATGTGAGATTGATGGACAGAGATGAAGGGCTTCAAGGCACCAGACAGATTGAAGGTCAAGTGGATTTCATTATTTCCCATCCAAGCAATGTGGAAGTTGTGATTTTCTCTTTTTTTATATCTGATTATTCAATTTAGCTGTCGGCAATCAGAATTATTATTTTTCTTCCAGCTGTGCTTGGATTGTACCTGTGAATGTGTTTGTGTGTGCTTGTGCAATCATGTGCGGGGTTGATTTCAGGATTAACAGTAAATAAACACTGCCTTTGTGACCGTAATTATGAAACCAGAAGTACTGACATGAGCTGCTACATAATTTACATCAGTGTCACAACAATGCACTTTCTAAACCCAGATTTTTGGCAGATGGCGTTTCTGTTTGAAATGTTTTTCATTTCATTCACTCTCTATCCAAAATTGATGTGCCACCACCCAGTGATTTCTGGCTGCTCTTGTGATGGAGATGAGATGAATGCTGATGGAGTTTTGACTTTCATCTTAGAAAAAGAAATAAATGAGTAAAATTTAATGAAACAATGAAAGTATAACAATTTCCTTGTATATTTTGTGATACTAGATTGTAATTTTTTGTAGTTATGATCTGTTGGTAGAAATGTTCATGCATGGCAACCTAGTGTCCCATGAAATAACTATCATCTTTGCTTTGTATGTGTGTTAATTAGGAGGTACTGTATATTTCCTGTCTGTCTGTCAGTGGCAACACCCGCTTACGTTCTGTAGTACAAGGATTCCCAGTTGATAGGGTTGAGAAATGCCAGATGAATACAGTATGAGCATGCTGTATGATCGATCACCATTGGGAGAAAAACTTAATTCAGCACATCATTTCTCAGTGATCCTGTTTACAAGCTCCATTAATAATGAAATGTCTCTATGTGTATGTTGAATGCAAGAAGGTCATGTTAAGGCCCTGTCCACATGTATACAGATATTTAAAAAAAACTGATATTTTCCTCTTCATTTTGGCCTCTCGTCCACACGCAAACAGACCTTCCAAAGTGCAGATTTTTAAAGAGTCCGGCTACTTTGTATCGGTGTTGACATGTAAAACGGAGCCTTTGGGAAACAATGACGTCCTCTCCTCATTTCACGCATGCCCATTGTTGCTTTGTGTAATTAGCTTGTGCCAGAAACAATAACAAAGATGGCGGACTACCGGCTTTTTTTACGCTTTGTTAGCACTGCTCGGACTAATTACTACTTTACATTTGAAAAATGTTACAGTCACAGGAGGCCAAAGTAGGGAACACATTAAACATGTCGAGGCCAAAAGGTGATTGAAGGTGCTTTTGGACGATTGAAGGCGAGGTTTGGAGCACTCAGAAGGGTTATGGACATAAACCTGAATGCAATCTGTAAACATAAGACTGACATATCACCCTTTAAGTTGATATGGTGAACTCGTAAAGAAACCGTTGCCTAAATCAAATCAGCATTATTTGGAGTCATGCTTATGGTCATCCTGAAAAGCCAATATTCAGCTCATTTTAGCTCTGTTTTGGTCTCCTGTGGGAAATATCTGTCTGCTATTTTTTTTTTTAACACAAAGCCAATCTGCAGTTCAACAGACACCCAAGATGCAACTTAATTAACCTAAACTTCACTCTTAAATCAGCTGAAAATAACAAAGGATAATGATGTCTCAAAACTAAAAATAGAAACAGTTTGTTTCTGATTTGAATGTTTGTTCTCATTATGTAATCAGTTAATCCAGCAGAATAAAAACAGTTGAACAAATTGAGACAGAATCAGGGAAAATGAGGCATCAAAAATAGAAAAGATTTAAAAGAGAAGCAAACAACAGCTGTCAGTTTTGGCATGACTTGCACTAGTACATATCTGCTGAGGCAAACAGAGAAGCAATGTTTTTTGAATAATGACAAATATGGTTTAATTAAAAGACTACTTTGTTTTAGACTTAATGGATGTGAAAATATCAACTTTTATTACAACTGCACTCATCATTTGGCTGACTACCACATTTATTTAGCTAACAAGACAAGGTATTGACTTAGTATTGACAGCTCATATATCATCCTTAAGACTAAGAAACAGGGACACGTGTGTGTGTTTATGCGTGCGTGAGTATGTGCGCTCTCTCTGAGAATAAGGTGCGTCAAAGTGTAATGTGGGCAGGTTGTATAATCTGTACGCACGGTGTGCACATGTTTTCAAGGTGCAAACACATCAAACTTTCATGTCTTAGCTCCATTAAGCAGCATGTTTCTTTATTGAGATTTTAGGGCTGTAAGCACTAGTGAAGTTGTGTATTTACCAATTTTTGGCACATTTGGCCCTGCTCTGTGGGCAGCTGCCCTGCTGGCAGAGAGAGAGACAGCGGGGAAAAACAGCATGTAGAGCCGACACATTTTCACATCTAACTCTGTGAATTAAAAAGTTATTTCACCCAAATTGTTGGAACAGTGGAAAGATTAACCAAGACTGTTTTGGTGAGTTTTATTTTGTTTCTGTCGAGTTTGGGCAGCCCCTGCGTGAATATAAATGAAAAGAGCCGAACTGAACATGCTCCCACCAGTCGCCGGTAAAAAACAATTTGATTCATTTTTTTCAACAATAATTTAATGACTATTCAAAAAAAAAATCATGACCCATCCCTACTTTCAAGCCTACATGGGAGTGAGTGTCTGATACTCAAAATACAGGTTTTTAGTGGAGAATTCGTTTTAAGTGCTCACCGTTTTTGATACAAAAACACATGAAAGAAATAATGATAAAATACGAACAGTCAGTGGTAACCTCTCATACCTGCATTCACGGTTTAAAGTAGTGGAAGCGTGTTGCACATCAGGGGGTTAGAGCGTGCAATGGTTGTGAACTCAAGCCCCATGTGAGCAACAGCACTTGGAAGTGTTAATTACATTCAGTAAACTATGAACTGCATTAACAATCTACAAAGCAATCAAATATGGTGTGGAGAGACTCTTTCACATGATGGGATAAGCTGTGCTTTGCTGCAAAATAGTAAAAGAAAAGTAAAAAAAGCATCAAACAGGACAGCGCAGATTTGATCTTGCTGAAGAGCAGTATATGGTCTAAAGTGGACAAGGATACTCTGTTAAAAGCTTTTATTCAGGGAATAGATATGTCTGGTATCTTGCCAAATAACTCTGGTAAAAGCATAATCTATCAAATAGCATCACTGCTGCGTGAGGACATGGACAGAGATGGCGGTGCAGAGATAGGCCTGTTTGTGATGGTGGCGCAGAGAAAGGTCTGTTTCTTATGGTGGTGTCAAAGCATGCAGTGCTCATTGGAAAAACAGCACTGCATCTCTGGGTCAGTTGAGAGATTGATATTTTGGATGAATGTTGGTTCCTGGCCCTGGTGCTTGGCTGCTAAACGATTTCTGGGGGAACAGACTGTGTAATATCTCTGTGGACAAGGGACATGTTCCATAGACATGATAAATATGTATTCTAATGTCCCCTAATATGAATGGTACAGCACAGTTTTTAAGGCCAGATTTGTTTCTATCCTCTGACTGAGAATTAAATTACTTGAATGCATCACATTAGAATAAGCAGAGCTCCAGTAAATAACTAGTCTAAGTCATACAAACCTTTGCCTTGAGTTTTGTATACTGTACATTCTGTCAATTTTGGCATTTTATCATGTTATTTTCACTGTATTTACAATGACTTCTAAAAATATTCTAATGGAGTTGTAAAATGTTTCATGCCCCAAAGACTTTTAAGATCTTTTCTACAAATGTTGCAATTAATTTCTCAGCGTACTCACTGTTCCACATCAATATAACATACAGCATTTAGTGGATGCTCTTAACGAAAATGGTTTACAGTACATTTAAAGCATGGGTGCCCAAATTGGGAACAAAATCTCCCAAACCTGGCAATAATAGTGCTACTGTACTCACTGAACTATATGGTTTCACCATATGCAACCAATATGACATATGAGTATATATGTTTTCATATCATCCATCTATCCAATTCTTCTGAGCAATCTGCAGCTGTAAGCCAAGACTTGTGGCATTCACTTTGGTACTGGCTCATGAACTAACCAATTGGTTCTTGCATCCAAATTGCTGATACCCCAACTGCTCCACTTGGTAATGTTGGTGGGCAACACACACTATTACAGCCACTCGTCAGAGTTTTAAGCCGATTTTTATTTATTTCAAGAAGTAAAAGTTGGATCACTGGAGGCTTTAAGTCACAGATGCTACAACTTTGCAGTATATGTGTTCACCGCATTCATTCAATAGAGCGTTTTACCATAAAACAGGACAGCGGGGTAAAAGCTGTTGTTTATCTGGCAGGTCTCGACAGTAAAGGTTGCCAGGTTGCCATTGGCAACCATTTTGTGAAATTGGCAACCAATTCTTGGTCTTTGGTTTCCATGGCATCAGTGGCAACCGCTTTTAAATTGAAAATAGGGACAGCAAAACATTCACCCCAAAATAAATACATTTTTAATATTTGTTGCATTAGTGATATTTAAATATTGTTGTTATAGTCAGAGGCGGAACCAGAAAACGCTGCACATGCAACAAATATTAAAAATGTATTTATTTTGGGGTGAATGAAACTTCAGTTTCCTCATGTGCCACAGCTGCTGCAGATTCTGGCCATTGTCTCCAAAAGAGATGACTGTGCGAACACTGGCGAAGCAAATTAAGTTGTTTGACAGTGGGGTGAAAAGTTCGACTAACTAGTCAACATCACAAACGAATGTGCAAAAAAGGAAATTTGAAGTCTTGGGAATAGGGATGCTAATTTTGAAAAAATAATGTAACCACTAACCGACCCTCGTTAACCGATTATTAACAGCTAACCAACAAGATTAGTGCCTCCCATGCAGCGGTGTGCCAGCTGCAGTGTATGAGCACAACAGACAACTTGAGTCCCCAGTTCACCCGTCCCGGAGCGTTACTATAGCAAAGTAGGTGTAGCAGTGTGTGTACAGTTTATTTGTCGGTGAATAAAAGCTATGAGGCTACAACTCCTCAGTTCTGTGCTCCGCTCAAGACCGGAGCCAACTTCCTGTATCTAAAACGCCGGCTCAGACTCTCTTAAGGTGGGCTCTTAAGGTGGACCAGCTTTTCTCCTTAAAGTGACAGGCCTCCCTCTGAGTTTTACCCAGCTTTTTAATTAATTATTAATATTTCTTCTAACTGTTTAACTGATAGCGTTAATCGGTTAAAATGCTTAATGTTGGTTAACGGTTAAACTGTTAATTATTAACATCCATACTTGGGATGCAAAGTATCTAATTTTGACAGTTTCTGACAAGTTGGTTTTTGCTGAAGAGGTACTTGACAGTTGTAAATAGTTTTCCTCCTCTGTGGCACAAATTAATTGAGCGTCTGTGGAATAAAAGATTTGGTGGCTGTTTCTTTAAAAAGTGCTCAGTAATTATGGCATTATTCAGAGCACAATAGCAGTCCTTTAAATACAGGCGGCATGTGAGTAGCATTCACTGATGGAGTTGTGATTAGAGAGAAGAAGAAGGTGATTTTCTTCATTAGAACGGACAGTTTTGTTGCTTTGTAAAGTTTTTCATTCCCGAAAGCCTCTGCATCAGAAGATAGAGAGGAAGATAATGAGATAGAAGTGGGCGGTGGTAGAAAGAGCTTTTACCAGAAGCCTGAGATACAGAATGGAAGAACAATCAAAAATGAGAACTGAGTGAGAAACTGACAGTAAAAGGACGAGAAGGAAACCAACTCTCATTTGTCAGGTCATTTGTAAAGATTTCTCAGTCCAAAAGACCGAAGAAAGAAACAGAAAACAAAGATCTGCTCTCCTTGTGCAGCTTGTTACTTTATTACAGCTAGCGGAACCGATTAATCAACATAATGCATTTAACCAGTTATGCTAGATTTAATCTGCAGAGCTAATTCAATAGAGATCCTTGGTGATTTACGAGGGCTAGTTTATTGTTGTGCCGTGTTGGGAGGTCCGACGTCCCAACGGGAGATGACTAAGAGGCTTTAAGGAGACCTCAGGAAACATCTAAACTGACATCTCTCAACAGAACACAGCACTACTATAAATATCTGACAACTTTTTAAGATTTTCTAAAATCTTTTGAACTTGAAACAAACTTTTACATTTACAGTTTATGGCTTTCTTTTATTGGTCTCTTAACTTGGACTCACATTCAGAGCACATTCTATTAAAAGACAAAATTGTAGTAAAGGAAACAAAAGGAAAAGAATTGGGAGCCAAGAAAAACATGGATAAAATGAAGTTATGGTTTAATAAAAATGCTGTTCCTAGAACATATCAAACACAAAGTGAGATATAGGCAGAAAAGAATGAGTAGAACTTTTTTTGTGAAATGGGTGGGAGGTTTTTATTTGGATTAGGTACTTGAAGTCACACTGTCATGGCTTACTGGGACACTTGAATAGAACAGAGCCATCGTTCATGTCATCAGTAACACCTGTGCTTTTCTTTTCTTCCAAGTCAAATTATGTGTAAATAATAAGGCCTATAATAAGGCTGTTTATTTGTGCTAACAGGTGCAACATTACCAACAGGCAGGTCTATATATACACTCAGACATAACAAGTGAAAACCCCTGCACACAGAAACATAAGCAGTAAACATGGTCAGATTATGGCCACTAGTCAACAGCTATTCTAAAATCTGATACTCTTGACTGTCATGACAACCAAGGTCACTCAGAGGACACAGTCAGTACCTTTTTTAAGTCTCTTCACCAGGATGTGATTAAAAGTAAAATAAAAGTGTGTTGTGTAATCACAAAGTATTTAAGAGTTAAGAAAGCTAATTTTGACCGATCATTTACCGTTAACCGACAAGATTAGTGCCTTGCATGCAGGGGTGCTGTGGTTGAAGTGCCTAACAAGCCGCCCATCTGCAATGATAAATACACAAACAGGTCAAGTCCATCATTTATCGCTAACTGCAGTGTATGCTCAAAACAGGCAGCTGAGTCCCCAGTTCACCCGACTGGAAGAGTTAGCAGTTAAATTGTTGTGATGTGGACACATGCAGCCACTTTCTCAGTAAGTCTCCACCGTATCAATAAGTTTAGCTGCAAGTTTTCAGCTGTGAAAAATGGGTGCCTGTCTTACGCTGTCAGGGTTTCCGCCAGTGTATTGCAAGCCCAGCGTAACGTTAGCAAGGATCGAGAGAAAGAGTGTGTGTGTGACGGTGAGTATGAAGTTAGCAGTAACGTTATAGCTGTGAGTGTGCAGTGTGTGTACAGTTAATTTGTCAGTGAACAAATGCTACAACTCCTCAAGACCCAAGCCAAGCTTCTGTGTCTTGCTTGTGAGACAATATTTCTTTTAATTTTTCAAAACTCTTATTGTCGGTTAACGGTTAAACGGTTAATTATTAACATCCCTAATTTGAGTACATTTTGGAAAATGTAATCTATACATTAATCATCAATCAGTGTCGCGTCATTATTCAGTCTTTGTAATTTGTTATAGATTAAATAGATGTCACTTCACCTTTTTTCTGTGCTGTAAATTAGTTTCATCTCTCTTCACACGCAGACCTCACTAGCTTTTCTTTCTTACACACTCCACACTCCATTATCTCGGTTTCTACTCATCCTTTGCCTGACTAATGTGCCCCCTCCACTCCAATACGCACTCAAACACTTCTAAATACTCACACAGACAGACACACACACACACACACTCACATTAATACATACACACACACACACACACACACACACACACACACACACACCCACACACACACACAGAAACCATTCAGTTCCGCCAGCTTGTCGGAGTGTGACTGATTGATTACTACCCAGAAGGCTTGGCTTTGTTGATGTCAGAAACAGGACAGGTACCCCAGACCACGGGGGGGCACAGAGAAGATTGATGTCTCTCTTTTTCACAACCCCTCACCCTTCTTTCCTTCTCTCACTTTCCCTCTCCATTACCATCTTTATCGTGAGTCACCCACACTTGCTCACACTCACACGCACACTCATTGACCCTTGACCCCCATTGATCACTGTAAGGGCTTTTACAGCATTAGTACCTAGCTTTTTCAGTTATAAATCCAGCTGTCAGTTGTAAATTGTAGACATTCATGGACTCATGTATGTTAGCTGGAAGTCAGTGCTTGTCCAATCACAGACAGGCATGTAAACTATTTGGGTTCTTGTCCTATTGTGCAATTACTTTATTGCATGTTAATTAAGTTTCTCAGTTGTGGAAGCACATGTTCACATTTATGCAAATCTATTTCAAATGAAAGCATACAACCACAGAATACACAGGTGAGGACAATTGAATGAAGCCTAATTTGAACATTGTACTATACAGTAGAATGGCCATACGTAGACAGAGTATAAGGCTACATTCAGACCGACAGTACCCCAGCATGAAAAAAATGCTCATTCGAATGAGGCCAGTCCGGCGGTGCAGCAGGGATGCCAACCCAGAGGGCTCTGGCAAAAAAAACGTAGGGTTGTTAAGCACAAAAGTTGAACTTGGCTCAAGTTTTGCTGCAACACAATAGCGTTCTCCAGGGATGAGATATTTTTGTAGGCCAACCAGGAAGTTAGCATTGCACTTGTTCCCTTGACAAAAAGCCAATGGGATTTTTCCATTGGGTTTTGGATTATTGCAGAAAATAAGCTCTGTGGCAAACAAACATTTATGATGCTTACACGTTTTGTTCCATAAGATAATTTCACAAATGAACACCACTTTTATGTTTTTTGAAGTGTGAATGCAATCGGCAGAAGTAAAAAGCTAACGTTAGGCTATAAATGAACGACACCACGGTCGCATGAACAAGAGTATACACGACGAGTCTGTAAAGGCTGGTCTCAGGCTTGCTTTTCTCAGAATGACAGTGCTGACCTGCACAGGTGCTCTTTCCCCTTTACTTATTTCCTGTCCCTTTGTGATCAAAAGGTTCAGTCTCAGTGACACAATCTGTAACTGTACCTTAACATGGTGAAGAACCTTGCGAACCTTGGTGATCTCTAACCGGGTCATGAATCTTTTGCACCATCCGATACTGGAGGTTAGAGAGAGAGAGAGAGAGAGAGAGAGAGAGAGAGAGAGAGAGAGAGAGAGAGAGAGAGAGAGAGAGAGAGAGAGAGAGAGAGAGAGAGAGAGAGAGAGAGAGAGAGAGAGAGAGAGAGAGAGAGAGAGAGAGAGAGAGAGAGAGAGAGAGAGAGAGAGAGAGAGAGAGAGAGAGAGAGAGAGAGAGAGAGAAAACTTCCTCCCTCTCTCTCTGGTTCAGCTCTGCAGGACGCATTAATGATCTGATGCGGGATTTGCCCTTTACTACCCCAACCAGCTGTAACACAGCATTTGCAATAATAATAGCTGATGTGGGACCACCCAGTGTTCACCCCCAGCCAGGTGTTCTTGGGCACCTGGAAATTTAATGATGTGACCAGGGAGGCGACCCTTTCACACTTTGACCAGTTGTCTGTTTCATATCTACCTCTTGCACCACCTACTGTATGTAAGCCTCATTCCATAAGACTTGTAGAGATACACAAGCACACTTGGAAACAGCTGAAACAGGCCATGTTTGCGTCAGTTGAAGGTTGGTGGATGTTATAAACGAAGTATGGATTGCTACAGTAACTGGTCCCATAAGGACTGCAGATGGAGATGCTTTGTTTGGTGCTGATACATGCTGCTATAGATACCTCCTACTTACTTACTACTACTACTACTACTACTACTACTACTACTGGTACCACAAGTGCAAACCATCTTCGTCTGTTGCTTCTGATTTGACAATAATAAGCATTAATATGTTTGCTATCACTGCCATTGATCAGGGGTGTAGTTGTGGATGTTCTCTCTACTTGTCCCTTGAATTTACATCACCTTTCCTCAGCAAGCAACAGCTCTGCTAATGATACTTACTTTATGTCCATATCCTGTATCCACAATAGGGATGCCAAGGCAAGGACATTTTCCCACCGGTTAATAAACTTATGACAGCACCGGTGTTACCAATTACAACTTCCATCCTCCGCACGGCTTCCGTCCTCCACACGACTTCATACCACTTACACCTTACCTTATAGCATTAGTTGTAAATCCAAAATATTGCCAAATAGGCGCTTTTGCTTTTCAATCCTCTGCCATCGTCTTGTCGGGTCTTGTCCTGTGATAAGTGAAATCTGACTCCTGCTGCTCTGTGCCGCGACTCTGCTGCTGCGGTACAAAGCAGACGCTTTCAGTTAATAATTGTAGTGTCCGTTGTCTGTCTAAGTATTGATAACACGCTTAGTAGGCTATTATACAAATTAGAGTTTTTTTATTTAATGACCGCGGAAACTGATATGAACTAGAATGGGTTTTATTTTAATAAAAAAAGCAAAACGACGATGGAGGCGGTGTGCAAGCAATGTAATCGGTATATGCCTGAGCTCTGTGTAACACCGGTAACATCGACTACTGCGGCAAGCCGAATCCACAACTCTCTAATTTCCGTCCTCTTCAATGTTTTTCATCCTGTACATACTCCACTATAGACTCAATCAAACACTCACTGACCCTAGTATAGTTTTGCTGCTTTTCACTGCCGTGCTGAATCCGCAATGTGAAGTAAAGCATCCAGACAAGGTTAGCATGATAAAATAACTCACGGAAGTCGTGCTGGGAAATATTTCACAATTTGTGGAGCTTTTCGTCTCGAAGAATAAAGTTGCATTGTGTGAACTGCAGAAGTGCAAGAGGTGAAGGAAATGTTATTTTTATTTCTTGAATACATTTTCAATAATATTTATAAGTCTGTATCTCTCTGTACCTCTTCATCTATTTCTTCTTTCACACACTATTTATGCATATTTGGACAAATATATTTGCACCTCTGTCCAGTTCCCTCTTGCATATTGCGCTATGCAGAAAAAAAGACTTTAACTCCAAATTGCCTCCTTCATCATGGCCAGTGGTGCAGCAGGGAGTGTGTCTCTAGGCCCCTCGAACCCCCCACAGAGCTAAGCTCAGTGTGGAGTAAATCCCCAAACCTGTCTCTCTCAGATAGAGTACACTGCATCTCTCTCTCGCGCACACTCAGACTCACACACACATGCATACAGGTTCACATCTTCCCATGTCTTTGGACTGCATGCTGCGCTCTTTTCCATATTCCTCCAACAACCTTGAAGATTACCGTCATATAGTTTGATAAAATTATTTATGCAACTGAATAGGGATATCTGTTTCTCTGTGCAGCTTGTGTACATGTTCATTTTTTACTTTTTAGTCTGCTTTAGAGGAATCAAATGTGGAGGTGGAATGAAATGTTATTAGATCAGTAATTAGTTCTGTGTCCCACTATTGCAATTATTCTGTATATATTTTATCTAATAGTCTTACTTTTAAAATGTATGGCATATTTTGTTTCAGTGATATTGCATCTTTTGTATATATTTTTTTCATACATAATGAAAAATTATAATGATAGTGATTATGACAGACAATGAATAGTA
Source organism: Sebastes umbrosus (assembly GCF_015220745.1). NCBI lineage: Eukaryota > Metazoa > Chordata > Actinopteri > Perciformes > Sebastidae > Sebastes > Sebastes umbrosus. The sequence continues at coordinate 14,419,759 of NC_051276.1, read as the reverse complement.
TGATAAGAAGTATTCTAGCCAATGATTACAATAATTGGGTCACATTCAATTTGGATAGTTGCTGGATCATAGTAACATGTTGTTTTGGTCTGTTTTAACCCTGAAGTTTAATATGGGTCCTGGTTTGAAATAAGTATTTCTGGCTGAAGGTCAAGTAACGAGACCTATGGAGAGGAAGAAAGGTCACATCTAAGAACATACTGTTCTGCATTGCTACTTCAAATCCTTTCTCAAATCATGAACTCTGACTAAAATGCCAATATGTGTGGCTTACTGCAGCTCAAACATTATTCATAATTAAAGGATAAGAAGTGGTGATACTTGGCCTCCAGAACATCCAATATTTGCAACCACTATCCTTTTAACTTTTCTAAAAAGTGATATCTCACATTTTCTTTCAAGGAAGTTGAGCAGATTATGTTAGGGCTATGGTGTCAAGTGAGATCTGAGGTATGTCATATGGACTGGTTACCTGAAATGTCATTGAGTGAGTTCATAGAAAATATTCCCCAAAACTTTTTTAGCCTTTTCAATCATATGAACTGAAAACACACATCTTCATCATTGTTTGAGGACTTCATATCACATTTGAGGACTTGTCTGAAGTAATTTTATGAAAGAATATCATCACCTGCAACAACCACCAGCTGTATGACATCCTTTTTTGTGTGAAATGCATCCTCAATCTGATGATGTTTTCAGCAATTGTAGCTCCTTTAGCTGCTTTTTTCATTATCAGACTTACAGTATGTATAGGCTATTTCTCATAAATGCATTATTTTACTCCCCAAACACCTCTAAATGAAACCTATAGTTGCCAATAAGCAATGTGAGCCAGCAGACAGTGAGACTGGGAGAAGACAGTTTGGGGTTGGCACAGAAATCTGACACCATATTGTGCTGCATGGGCAATTTAAATGCCGTTTCAAACCATATTGTGAACACAATCTACGAGAGTTGCCAAATTCAATCCAACCATATGTGAAACAACAGAGGGCTCAGCAGAGGGAGAAGGCTGTCGGTGTCGTCCCAAAGGACTGATGAAGATATTGAAGGTATTTTCCACCTTGCTGTTTCAAACACAGTTATACTGTCATAGTATGGTGACACCTCATTTTCAAGTCATTTGAACATTTTTTTCACCCCCAAGGTTTTCTTTCTCTTGCTTGTGGAAGTGCTTCCTATGCGTAGTATGTTCAAGCAGTTATCACACTTGGAAAAAGCTTTTTATAAGTTACTAAAGCTTCCTTTAGCATGTTTTAAGTGATGAGAAGCCACAAACAACCATATGTGAATGACTGGAGGGATAAGATGCAGAAGCAGACTCAAGGTGTCATCCCCGAGGGCTGATGAAGGAGTATGCAAAAACTCAAGGAAAACAACATATTGCTTCATGTTTTAATTGGAGCAAGTTAATGGTCCGTGAAGACTTGTGTATTAGTCACTAAGACAAGCTGTTCTGATCAAAAATGTGTCTGTACTGTATGTGTGTGCGTGGTGTGTGTGTATCTCCACATAAAAAAGTTTAGCTTTCTGTGTTTCTGCCTGTTTTGCGTCAAGCCTCCAGGGGGGAACACTATTAGGCTGCTACTGTATCTTCTACCACCAAACTTTTTCTGAGCTCAGATTTCTTAGAAACTCAATAAGAGAGCTTCTTCACAGTGAGCACATTATTGCATCCTTGCTTTGGTAAAACAACCAAACAATAATTACACCCCATGTACAACATAATGCAAAGGTAGATAAATGGAAGAAGAAGAAAACGATGCCGCAGTTTTAGAGGTAATCTGAGGACGGCGAACAAATCAAGTGAATGTGTTTCGTAAAAGTGTTTGAGTTCATTGAAGTGTGCTGCATGTGTGTTTATCTAAGCTAGTGTGATATGAATACAGTGTGTCTGTCATCTTTATCAGCTGTCACCACAGTTAATGGGCTAGACAGCTTTCTAAACACACAAACACACAACCATGAGCGGGAAATGAGGCAATTCGATTAGGATGACATATATCTTGTCTTTACGGAGCAGTTCATTTTACACCTCAGTCGATATATTATTGCATTATTAAATTTCTCAGTGTGTTTCCTCCAAATTAAATGAAACTACCGTTTTGTCATTTTCATTGTTGCAGGAAACACTGTCATTGTATCAGTGCTCTTCCATCCGATTTTATTTCTTTTATGAAATTACGGAAACTAATGAGTATTATATAATTGTCATACCACTTTTTACCAATTAAAACTATACAATGGATCATATAAACCTCTGAAAGGCTGTACTAATAAGCATTTTGAGCTTAATGCTAGAATGCTCCCAATGACAAGTCTTTCATGGTGATGTTTAAGAGGCATAATGTTTACCATGTTCACCATATTAGTGTTAGAATGCTAATGTTTGCTAATTACTGTAGTGTCATTAGATTTGCAGGTATTTGTTCAAAGAGCAAAGTATTGGACAAATTGAAATTTTGACCTGATGATGAAAAGTTAAAGTTACTAAAAAACATCCTGTTGGTTGTGTACCAAATGTTATGGCAGTCCATCTAACGGTTGTTGAAACATTTCACTCAAAACCACAAATGTGAACCTCACGGTAGTTCTAGTGCAGGGGTGACCAAACCTTTTCCCTTGGAGGGCCAAAACTGGAACTCAATGGAGGGCCACGGGTCAAAAGTAAACACCTATTGTATTGTATTGTATTGTATTGTATTGTATTGTATTGTATTGTTAAGATGCAAAATGGTACTATGATCCTTAGTTCTCCTAATTGAATATTATTTCAGCTTTTACATAGTTAAACCCTTAACACCCACTTGCTGAATACAATAAGGCCCATTTCCAATCATACCCAATTTATGCAATATGAAAATAATAATTATGAAATATTCAAATACACGATTTTAGAATAGGCGAAAATAACACAGTTATACTGCATTCAAAATATTGCATGTTTTTGCCCCAAACTGCATGTGATCATCATAAAGTGGGCATGTCTGTAAAGGGGAGACTCGTGGGTACCCATAGAACCCATTTTCATTCACATATTTTGAGGTCAGAGGTCAAAGGACCCCTTTTGAAAATGGTCAAGCCAGTTTTTCGCCTAACTTTAGAGCGTTTTTTAGCCTCCTTCACGACAAGCTAACATGACATGGTTGATACCAATGGATTCCTTAGGTTTTCTAGTTTTATTATTTTATTTTTGGTACCAGTACATTCACTCTAACTCTAAAACCGAGCCTACTCCGGAAGACGGTAAAGTTGGCGGGCCTTTTAATTAAAAAAAAAAAATTGCTAAAATCGAGCCTGATAGGAGCCAACTTTGGCCAACAAGACAAGCACTTTGAGCAGTTCTGTTCTAGAGAAAATGTCAGGGTATCATCAAATGTATAGCATTCATCCTCTTGGCACCACAAACTTCTGCACAAAATGTAATCTTTATCCATCCAATAGTCGTCTGACCCACATTACTGTTAGCGTGGCTAGTGAGTATAGAAGATGAACAACAATATGTTGTTAATGAAAGTAAATAGACAAATTACTGACAGGAGGGTGTTTTCAGGAAAAATTTAATGATAAAAATTTTGACGATCCTTGAGTTGATAATAAAGTTAACATTGATGGCAGGATATAGCCAATGAGGGTTTTGGGGGCCGAGAATTATCCGTTATTAGCATAATTTTTTTTATAAGGTCTTTAACTTCAAGGGAGTGAGCATAGCTGTGTTAAGAGACGGAGGGAGAAAGAAGAATAAAGTACATCAGAACATGAGTTATATAGAGAAAAAGCAGCTTAGCTGTTTGTAATTTGAAGGGGGTATTTGAGAACATGAGAGTCAAGTAAGTGTGAAAAGAAAAACTTGAAGAAAGAGAAAAGGCACAAAGCGATAAAACCAGCGACACAGAGGACGGAGAGCAGAAGAAAGGTCTAAGGTTTGTATTTAATCCTCCTGCTGTTTGTGTCTGCTGCTCTCATAGGAGCACTAAAGCTTCCAAGGCAAGACGTCTTTATTACTGTGTATCCCCACACCACGTTTAACCTGCCCAGCGTATCCTCTTCCTTATCCTCTTCTCTCCTCTCTGCCATTCTGCAGCTCTTTTTGTGGGTTTTTCTCTCTTTTTGTTTACTCTTTTCCTTCTCTTGAGCAGCCCTTTACATATATTTGCTAGTCTTTTCACTGTAACAATACATCAGAATAGGTAGTGTTACAGGCCCACTTACTTTGATCTATTCAATTCAAGCAAGGCATTTATGCTACTTACATCCCCACTCACTAGTCATCCCTCTTCCCTCCATAACCTTGGTGTGAGCCAAGCCTGGCAGGAGTACATGTTCTCTTATCCGTTTGTGTGTGTATTCCTCTCTTTCTCTTGCACAGCAACGCATTTTCTGGATATTTCCCATGCACACCTGTGAGTGTGCTCTTATATATTTACGTGCTTGTGTGTGTGTACTGGTGAGTGTTATTGGCTGGTTAAAGCCTGAGTGGTTGTGTAGTTCAGGTGGTGTTTATGTGCTGCTCAGGGATCTGCCTTTATCAGTGTGTGTTGTGGCTCATGGTGAACTTGAAGTGTGTGCTGCAGAGAGATCTCTTTATTTGAAGGTGAATATAGCTGGTAAAACAGTTCTATTTGTCCGCAGTGGTCAACTTTAAATTCAGACTGGCAGTTTGTTTTTTAACAAGTGGAATGAGAAGAATGACTATAATGTGGAAAAGGGCAAAGAGGGCAAACAAATGACTCCTATTCAACTGCATCAGCTTAAAGGGTAACTTTGGTATTTTTCAACCTGGACCCTATTTTCCCATGTTTTTGTGTCTAAATGACTAGTAGGGACAACCAAACGTTTTTCTTACCTTTGTCTTGATCGGTCTGTTTGTTATTGTTTCCAAGTCCCCCTCAAGGAGAAGCCTCGTTGTGAAATCGGAATATCTGTAAACTCATCTAAATATTCAGTCAAGACACTGAAAATCTTTTAGATAGGACGAAGCTATGCTTTCTATACTCCAAAACAACAAAGTCTGACCGGCTGGCACTCATGTTTCCACCATGGAGACTCTTTCCATAATGTCAGACACTTACAACAATCAGAGCCTGTCATGGCAAAAACAGCACTTTTAGTGGAAGTACTGTAAATGGCGGTGCCAGCTTGCCCAGATAGCACCATGTCGTAGCCCGTGAGCGCCTGCCGTCTGCAGCTCTCTCCCTCAATACTGGACCAATTTCAGAAACTGTTGTCCTTATTAGCCAGTTAGACACAAAAACATGAGAAAGGTTGAAAAATATCAGTTCCCCTTTAGGTAATCATAGCTCAGGACAAGTTTGGCTTTACTGAGAATTTCTCTGTATTTGGTGAGACACAATATGTGATCATCAAAGACTATAATCAACCCAACCCTAAATATGTAGCCTTTATGTAATATTTAGTGCTTTTCTGAAAAGTGTTGTGTTGCCAAATTTGGCATGGCAAATGTCAGGCTGAAGCACCTTTGCTGCAAAATAGTAAGGTTGCGTATTTCCTTGTTTTATTTTAATCTAAATTTACACTCGATGAATATACACATTGAGTAAAATCATGCTATATTTTCCATTTTTAGGTTTTGCATTTGCATTTACTTGATTAAAGCCTTCGGAACGTTTTAACATGCGCAGAAATACTTGGCTTTCGGTTGAAAGTTAGATTCATAAGAGAAAAATCAGACACATTGATCCACAAATTTTAGCTTTACCGTGTTGAATTAAGATCGAGAGGAAGAAAGACACCAACTCTTTTGCTGTCTCAACACTTACGCTGTCCCTGAATGCAACGGTGTGCACTCACTTCCATTCAATTATGGTAAGACATTTTGTCAGTACAACGAATCATCACAGTGAACGAATGTCCCTTTTAATAGAGCTTTAATAATGGTTAATACACAACGACAGTTAAAAGTAGCATAAAAACAAAAAATAAACAACATTGTTTGGCCATCTTTTACACACTTACAGTATGCTAACTATTCTGGGAGGTGACTGTTTCTAATATGAGACAATTATAACTGAACTGCTTGACACATTTAAGTGACAGCTTCTGCAGTTGAGGTTTATCACTCTAACATCACTTTTTGAATCCCAGAGTAGACGCTGATCGATCACTACAGCAGTAACACAGTTTTAAACAATGATTGACACTGATTTTGTGTCATGTAGACACATGCAGTACACTCTCAATACTGTACTTCTAAGGAATATGAACACACCCAGCCACACACGGAGACCTTTATGCGACCCTTAGATAGTGTCCTTGCCCTCAGCTGCCACTGGCTAATGTGTCGCACTTGGAGGTGGTGAAATTTGGTCATAGATGCTGGCACTTGCCTCGGGTCACCCACACACAAACACACACACAGACACACTCAAACACATTCGCACAAATGTGCAAACTTGTCCCCGAGGGTGTGACGAGAGGACAGTGAATCAAAGGACGCTGAGAAACGGTCATCTCTGACACAGATTGACTCAGACAGCCACGTTCTTCCTCCTCTTCGTTCCAGCAACACAGAGAATAACCTTTACATTACACTGCCTCATACGTTAGTACACCATGCATATATGTAGTCGGTCATGCAGTAGTATGAAAACAAAGTTAATTGCTGTTTTAAACTATTTCACAAAATACAAATACTCTGTACCCACAGGCATCAACTTTGCACTTCTGTATCCAGACTCCATCTGTATTGCTTCACATTTAAATTGCTTGGTTGTATTTCATTATTTCCTTTATTTGGACCTTCTGTTCTCACTGGACTGTATGTCAAAATGTGATGTTTAATTACTGTACCTCCACCGCATCCCCATCCAGTGACCTTCAGGTGTACAGCAGAGAATGATGCTGCTCAGTTGTGGGTGTGGGTTGATAGAAATTGTCCCATTTGTCCTGGAAACCAATTATTTGCTTCCTTTGAATAATTGTGCAATGTTGGTTAAGGTCACTGCTAGACAATTTCAATTCATCATGGCTCCATTTTACTTTGACTCTATACCCACAACATTATCATTACAAATAATAACTGAAGGTAAACACGCATATAACTCTCTATAGCCGTCCTTTGAAGTCCTTGAGAATCCACACAGATTCACTCGATGGGAGCAAAACCACATCATAAACACGCACGCACACACACATCCAGAAATAGCAAACCAATTTTCAAGCTACAGATATATTTTTCCATCTGTTTATTGTGGAACAAACAGTTGAACGGTGAAGAAAAATGCTCCAGGGAGTTCAGTTTGCTATTCATGTGTCCTATCTGTGTGAATTAAGAGCTGAAAGTGCTGGTGTAGATATTGCCACCCCCCCCTCCTATATCACCCCTACCCCTTTATCCAAATGTGTAGAAAGAAGGCGGTGGTGCAGACATCAGCAGTTTAGTGAATCTCTGCATGCACTGAGAAATAGGAGGACCTGAGGGAAAAGGTCAAAGCAATATAAATTTGACATGTAGATAGGAAGGGCTTTTTCACCTTCTGGGCGTGTGGGTGTTCTTTCCAACAGTTTTGCACATTACACAGGGCTGTGTGCAAAATGTTCTTTCTTCCTCTCAAGTATATAAACCTGTCTTTTTTTGTGTTTTACGTCGTGTGCGTGTACACAAACTTTGGCCGCATTTTCAATGACATTTCACTTCAGTTCAACATTTCACCTTACTATACATTGCGAACAACCTTCAATGGAACCATACTTACTTGATAAACTAACAAATTTAGTTTGACTTTACTACAGTTTGATAATTGCAAGCCTTTCGTAGTGGCCAAACAGCGGTACTGCAACTTCTGTGTCCGTCACGTGATACTATTGGGCCCAAAAATACTTTTTCCCATAGACTTACATTGGGAAAGACATGTCTGTGACTCAGCAGATAATTTTTTTGAGGTAAATAAACTCCCCCTGTACGAACACTCTAATAGCCCTTATTTAAATCATTAGGTTTTAAAAGTTGTAAAATGCACTAATTGCCGAATCCAGAGTTATTTCCCTTCCTCTGTTCATGTGAATGAGACCCAGACCGAGGCTGGAGCGCAAGCCGTGACGACAGCGTAACGTTGGGACCCCGTGACAGAGTCATGTGACCGAGCGGACGCTACTGTGCATGTTCCATGTGCCCAAGATCTGGGTACTTTTCCAGGCAGAAGTTGAGCCATTTTGTCTTCATGCGCCACTGAGCAACTTTCATAGAAATGTAGGGGGCCCCCCCTCCAACGCTGTATCCAAGGGATGCACGATACTGGATCGGATATCAGGCCAATACTGACTCAAATAGCTGGATCGGGTATCTGTGACAATGGGGGCGATCTATTCAATTCAGTTAGATGTTTATATACTATATATACTGGGATTTTAATTCCTGTTTGACCAATTTGTTGTTGTGCATTAAAAAGGTTTACACTTGAATTGTAATTTCTGTTAATTTTGATTATTTTCTATGAAGTTGATGGTGTACGATTTATTATTTTAATAATATACAGTATATTAATTCAGTGAATGTATCTATCTATTGACTTGTTTGTTACATTTATATTACAAATTTAGGAAAGCAATATTTAAATCTAGCCTGATGTTGCCTTAGACATACAAGATTGATCCCAGTCACTTCCACACAGTGAGGCATACAGCTTATTAATCAAACACTGGTATCAGATCGATACTCGGTATCGGCCGATACCCAAAGCCCAGGTATCACTATCGGGATTGAAAAAGTCGGATCGGTGCATCCCTAATTGTGGGGTCAGAAAAGCATAAGTTGCAAATATATTGCAATTTACAGAATACTAAATACAGAACAAAACCAATGTTGTTAGTCCACATTTCAGACTTCACAGTACTGCAAAGCCTCTGTGATACATAAATTAATTTGTAATTAGCACTTTGTCTGCATGAATTAGTCATTTATTTAGTACCCTCTAATTACTTAAAGAGTAACTTAGCTCCAGGCTAAAAAGAAATGTTTTGCAGAAGTGTGCTTTGTTGCACCTGCAACCACACCCCAAGAGTGATATCACAGGGTCCTGGAGTACAACTCTACATCACTGCAGCAAAGTTAATATGCTGGAGGTCAAGAAAATCAAGGTTTTCAGGGGATGTCAAGTTTTTTGATTAACATTACATCCTGTTTGTTTACAAACAAACAAGTTGTCTTTAATTTATATACAATGTTAAACAAGGAGTGCTGAACTATGTAGCATAAACTGTGTGATAGTGTTGAGGCGAGAAGAACAAATGTAAAGAATGAGATAATGTTATTTTAGGAGAACCATTCATGATATGAAGGCACCGCTATACTAAAATGCAGCTGCACCGCTATACACTCTGAGGACAAATTACTTATCCATGGGCACAAGTCATTTCTTTAATACCTACCGGACTCCAAATAATTCTATGTGTCAAAGTTGTAATCAATTTATGATTGTATGAGTTTACTAAAAATCCTTTTAGTGCTTGGCAGTTTTTTGTTTATAAATAACAGGGGCGAAAGGCACACAATTTGAACTCAAGCCAAAAATCTACTTTAGTGGATGGTAATTTATCCGGATGTTTCAACACGTTATGATTTTAAGATTGAAGGTTCATTATTGACATTGGAAATAAAAGTTGACAAAACAACCTCACCACAAAGTCCATTTAGTAGCTGTTCTGGAGCTTTTCTGTTATATATTCATTGGTCCATTACAGTACTTTTTCTAAGGTCAAGAATGAACTTTTAACATAGACGGGTTCTTAAAGTCCTTAAAAAGCTCAGAATATAGAAATTCACAATTCAGTGACAACTAGGTAAAGTCCATCTGCTCAGCAAGATCCTGTTGTAATCCCGGCAGAAGCTACCAGCAAGTTAGGTAAACAAACACTATAACGTGTGCTTCAGAATAAAGTAGTGCTTTTGGCATTTATTTTCTTAACGACCCCGTTTTTGAACGGTCTGAATGAGACAGCAGAAGAGGAGAGACAGGTGATCAGAGAGTGGAGATGACTGGAGATGACGGGAGATGGGGAGACAGTCAACTGCAGGTGGACTCAGTGCCTGTCGTTGGGCTCTTTCGGTGTCACAAGCCAGCGCTGCTGTAACTTACTGATCTCCATTTCAGCAGCAGTTTATTAAATAGACTGTTTTGTCCTTGGTTTTAACATTGTAAAGCTCATCTTTACATCCAGGAGCAATACAGTAGTGTCCCCTCTTTTGTTTTCTTCTGTCCTGTGTCTCCTCAGTCTCCGTCTTTCACGGTCTCTACCGTTGTATCTGTGTAACTCAGCCGAGCCAACCAACATGGTGACGTCACAGGCTAGAGGACTGCAACATGGCGGCGCTCTTGTCACGAAAGATGAAACGAATCTTCTTTTTTCTTTTAAATGCTGAGATTTGTCATGTTTGTTATATAATTGTTCATTAGAGTGGAAATCCATTTAGTAAACCAGCTTAACTTGGTTGACTGCTTCATTTCCACTAACCTCCCGCTGATTTTAGAGAAACAAAAGCCATAAAAGTGCTATTCAGATCTATTTATAATAGTCATCATTTTGACAGTAGCAACAGATGTGAAGTAAAACATGTTTTTGTTTTATTTTCCTATTTTAGCAAATACTTGAAAGTGTTCTCAACTACTGAATGTCAAATATCACTCTTTATTGCTGTTTAATCTTCAACACAAGGAATCATTAAGAGCTCCACTGTGAGGATGGAAAAATTGAAGATCTTCAAAGTGGGAACATCTCACAAAAACAAACAAACACAGACTCACACACAGAAGTGCTGGCGTACATGTGAGGCAGAGATACACCCCTCATTTGCACATGCTCATACGGACCCACATACTGTACTGCTGGTGGCAAAATATCTATTCACACATTCCCACTGACGGGGAGATTTCAATGGGAAAGGACACCCTCCCCCAGGCGCCAATCAATCAGCATGTTCTCATGCTCTAAGACAGCCTTCATGTGGGACAGGCTTGGTGGTGAAGTCCAGTTTCATGTCTGATGTTTGCGAGTGTATCTGAGTACAGTCTTTGTGCGCAAATAGCCACGTCGGTAATTGTTTTGATCAAACTCACACAAACGAGAGGGAACAAGATAAAAGGCAAACTCATGCTGAACACAAGACAGGATTTCTCTTCATCAGTGTGTCTCTAACCTTCTAACTCTCTCTCCCCGTCTTCCTCGTCTTCATGACACACAGAACCGGCACGTAGAAGTAATTTCTGAGAGCTGTATTGAGAAGTTCATCATGTGTATAAAATGACCTTAACAGAGTAAAGAAAGACACAAAGAGATAGTGTTACATAAACCGAATGAGAGAGACATGTTTTGGTCTCTTGTGTATTTTTCAGGGCTTTTTAAGGAGGAAATTATGAGAATATGTAAAGCCATTTCTTCAAGATGATCAAAAAGTGCAAAAACGACACTTTGGTTTTGAACGGAGCGTTATATACTTGATTAATTCTTGGCCAGCTGCAGTCACTTCATGGGGTTTTTGTTTTCACCGTGAGGCTGCCAAACAACCAGCAGAGACTTCATGAAGTGACTGCTCTGGGCTAAGGCACATAACCCCCCTATAAAACCATGACACATCATTTTTACACTTTGGTGTTTGTACGGCTTAAACAAACGAGATGTAGCGTTAATCAGTCAGATTTAGACGTGCTTGTAGGTGGATTTTGTTACTTTTGGAGACAGAGCCAGGCTAGCTATTCTCCCCGTTTCCAGTCTTTGTACTAAGCTAAACAAACAGGTGACTGGGATTAGCTTGATATTTTGCATACAGATAGAAGAGTGTTATCAATCTCCACACGTAACTCTCCAAACAAGCATATTCCACAAAACAATTCGTTCAAGTCAATGAAAAGCACTTGGGTAAGATTAAGAAAGGATTATGGTCACGGTTCACACTATGGGCGACACAGCAACATTCTACAAGTCATTTTCAATAGAAGCCAGCGACATGAAGCTACAAACTGACGCTTGACACTCCACTGCGTGACGGGCGAGACGTGCTACAAATGAAGCTGAGCTGTACTCAACTTTTTTTCAGTGCTCCAATAACGTGGTGAAGCGTCATCCAACCATATATTTTTGTTCCACTCTGTGCCATTCCATTTAAAAAAATGCCATTAGCCAGTCCCCGGTGCTTTAACGACATAACTATGTCAACAAGCTCTTGAGCAACACTTCAATAGCGATTCGCCGACAATGTAGCTGGCCACGTCAGCTGTTTTGTTGCTTTTGTCGTTAGTAGTGTGAACGTAGCATAATTTGCTTTCTTGCCAAGAGTCAGGTGAGAACATTGACACCACTCGCATGTCTAAATATGAAGCTACAGCTGGTTATCTTAACTTAGCATTATAGTCTTAATACTAAGTTAAGATAACCAGCTGTAGCAGGAAACAGCTGGCCTCGCTCTGTCCTAAGTAAACAAAATCCACCAGCAGCTCTAAAGCTCACTAATTAACACATTTTTAAAATGACAAGTTGTGGTCCTGTGGTCTTGTTGTCACCTTGAGGTTGCTAGACAACCAGCAATGTTATTATCAGATGCTTTGCATGCCTACGAAACTCCCTGACGCCCACACTTGTATGCTACCCTGCGTTATATCAACGTCACACTACCTCCTACATTAGCAGAAAATGTTGTGAGTGAATGTAAATATCTGTTATTACAGTAGGTGCCTATAAACATTATTCATAGTTGCAGGACCAAGAGTGTGTGTTTGGGCGAGGAAGCAGAGAAAGATAAATGGAACAAACTATAATATAAGGGAGGAAGGAGGTAAAAAAAGAAAATGCCACAATTTTTCCATTGGGCTTGAAAGACACTTCAGATATCTTGGCATTGTGTGTGTTTGTGTGCCTCATATCTCTCCGTTCTTACAACCACATCCCTTCCTGCCTTCAGTCATGTCATATCCTCAAATCCACCATCACGGATCTGTCTACTTCTGAGTGATTCCGCTCTTCCTCTATCTGTCCTCCGTCTCTCTCTGTCCTACACCTAAGTGACCAATTCCCCTTTCATCAATATGCCCTTCCTTTCATCTCCTCATCACTCCATCTTTATCTTGTTTAATCTATCTGCTCTCCAGAACTTATACTATATCTTTTATCTCCCTGCTTCCTCTCCATCCTCCCTTCCTTCCTCCTCTAGGGCAGATCTGAGTAGCTCTAACTTTCTCTCCCTCCAACCCCGGCTTTCATCTTTTTTAGTCACCTTGCATCCCGCTGCCTCTCACCTCCACTTCTAACCCGCTCACCATGCCTCCATCCGTCCCTTTACTGCAGCCAGTTTCCGTTCCCTCTGTCCTCTCCTCCGATCTCGTTCTCCTTCACTGCCAACCTCCGTCTGCCTCTACCTCCAAGCTTTTTGTTTTTAGTTTATTCCTTCCATGGTCTGTAGCTTTCACACAACCTTCCCTTGCTGTTCAGTTCCTCCCACTATTCACCTATCTCTCCATCGCTGCCTCTTTCCCTCTGTCCAACAGATCTTTCTCTGCAGGTCTTTGTACACCTGAGAGCACACTACCATCTGCTCAATGCGTCTCTTCCTTTGCCTTACATCTTTCACTATCATATCCTGCTCCTCTCTTCACTTCACGCCAGAGTTCTCTGAATACATTTGAATGCATCAGTATCCCCTTCAGGAAACACACTTTAGAACAATCAAAAGATATTATTTTATAATTTTCCTTTTCACTTATCTAAAGGTTATATGTATTTTTCAATAAATGGGTTATATTGTCTTTTATATCTCATTAATTTAACAACCCCTTACAGAAAAATACAAAGGTCAAGCCATTTAAACAAAATAGGCTAATTATTTTCTGGTTTAATTTGATGAAAAAGAAACATAAGGATATTTTCGACACAGAAAATGATCCGTACATAATTAACTGGACAGAGATAAATCAGAATGTGCAGTGCCTTTTTTTTAATAACAGTTGTCTTTCTTCCTGGATATTAGTGCAGTGAAATGAAAGATGCAAGTTTATGTGCTACTAATGCCTCTTGGGGAGATCAGAATTGTTGTTCCTCGGTAGATACAAAGAACAACATTTTTAAAGGAACTATTTGTAACATTTTGGGGGATCTGTTAGCAGAAATTGAATATAATATTCATAACTACGCTTTCATCAGTATCATCACCTGAGAATAAGAATCATTGTGTTTTCCTTAGCTTAGAATGAGCCCTTCATATCTACATAAGGAGATATCCTCTTCACGGAGTCCGCCACTTGCCTCTGAGCGAGGGGCACTCAGTTGGTTGCAATCTGCAACCACACCACTAGATGACGCCAAATCCTACAGACTGTACCTTTAAGTGTTGTTGGCTATATTTTCATACACAAAGTGGCAATTTAGCGATAAGCAGATAAGTGCTGGGTTCATGTTTTTTTTTCCTCTCTATAGTCTGTCACGTTGTCTAATGTTGGCTTGTTGTCATTTTTAATTAGCCTAATCATTAAAGTTTAATTCACCTCAGTTCAGTAAGTACCTCCTAATGTACTTGAAGGAAATAATTTAGTTATTGTGAGTGTGCACACTTTACCTCATTTATACCTTACGCAACACACTGGAAAATATGACATTATAAAACGATCCCCCCAGTAACATGCTGTGGAAGTGGCAGAGCAAAGAGTCTTAGCCTTTTTGCTGTTAATGTTCACCTCTTTCCTTTCTCATTTTATAATCCTTTTTCTGTTCGTGACTTCTCACTTTTTTCCTCTCACGCTCTGTTTGTTTCTTTACAATATGTGAAGGCCATTTGTGTTATTAGTCACTGCGTCTCCTGTTGAGGTGCAGTGGTTCCCTGTGAAAGAGATTAGAGGCTACATAAAAACATTCTCGTCAGGTACACTTGCTGTGTCTTGGCAGTCACTCCTCTGAGAGTATGTGTGATTTGTGTGTGTATGTGTGTGTATGTATGTGTGATTGCGTATAGGAAGGTGTATATTGTGTTAACAGACAGTTTCTGTGTGGGAGACCAGTATATATGGCCGCAGTGGGATGTTGTCACTTCAGGAGGAACAGAAAAGAAGGTTGTCACTTGTGTGTATTTTGTGTGTTTGAGAGCTAAGTGGGAGTTTGGCACCTGTGTGCTTACTGCAGGGACAGAAACACCAACGCATGTCAAGTTGTACAAGGACAACACAAGGACTTGAGGATCAGGAGAGGTGCTGTTCTCGTGTGTGTGTGTGTGTGTGTGTGTGTGTGTGTGCGTGCGTGTGCCCTCTTGTATGTCTATCTTCGTGTGGATGAAGGACACGGATTTCTCAAAAGGGCTCTTTAAGTCTTAGTTTTAGGGTCAAGAGTTTGTGGTATAGAAGTATATAACTACAGACATTGACCAGCACACACACAGCACAGCAAAGCACAGGAGTGACACTGTACACCTTTCTTTCGGCCTTGGAGATGGCAACAGAATTAATAGTGGTTTCTCCTTTCCAACTTGTCTGATGGATTTACTGGACAGCAACTTTTAATGTTTTAATTCTTACTCCAACCGGAAACGTCTCAGGCCTGCATGTCAAACTGCTAGTTGGTAAATTAAACTGATATTTGCCTGTGTCACATGCTGTATCAATGCTTGGTGATTGTAATGTGGCATAAAAGTCATCAATACACCAGATAAGAAGATCATTAGCCAATGTAAACAGACAAATTAAAAAAAATGTTGTTTTATAAATTAATAAATTCATTCAACATGTTTGGTAGACCACAATCCTACAATAAATGTTTCTTTTACCACTTGAAGGCAGTAGAAACAAGTTGTGACACAACATTGACATATCATCACTTTCTAAGTTGATATGGCGAACCTGTCAGCAAACGTTGTGTATTTATTAGGGCTGTCAATCGATTCAAATATTTAATCTTGATTAATCGCATGATTGTCCATAGCTTTTCACGATGAATCGCAAATTAAAAGTACATTTATCTGTTCAAAATGTACTTTTAAGGGAGATTTGTCAAGTATTTAATACTCTTATCAACATGGGACTGGAAAAATATGCTGCTTTATGCAAATGTATGTATATATTTATTATTGGAAATCAATTAAAAACACAAAACAATGAAAATATTGTCCAGAAACTCTAGCCCAACAGGGAACAACAGCTGTCAGTGTGTTGGTGTGCTGACTTGACTATGACTTGCTCCAAACTGCATGTGATTATCATAAAGTGGGCATGTCTGTAAAGGGGAGACTTGTGGGTACCCATAGAACCCATTTTCATTCACATATCTTGAAGTCAGAGGTCAAGGGACCCCTTTGAAAATGGCCATGACAGTGTTTTCTCGCCAAAATTTAGCACAAGTTTTGAGCGTTATTTAGCCTCCTTTGCTAGTTTGACATGTACCGATGGATTTCTAGTTTCATGATGACAGTATCTTCACTTTAGCTTTAAAACTAAGCCTGCCGCAACCTTAAAATTACAAGATGCGTTTATGTGTTAATGAAATTAGTGGCGTTAAAACAAATCTGCGTTAATTTGTTACTTTGACAGCCCTAGTATTTACACATCCAGCAATTACGGGATAACATTATTCCTTCAATCACTCTCCTTTTAGGTTTGTTTTTTCTCCCTACCAACTCCAAAGGGAGTTCTAAAGCTGCTAAATACTCCATTATGCTCACCTGCTAATTGCTAACTGTGCCTATCTGCGGCTTGGAAGGTAGTCTACACTGGGTTTTTTAGACCTTGTTTGCTGAAAACAGCTGCCTGCCTCGGCCGAAAACGATGCCATGAGAATGAAGCAAAACAGTAAAGATAGTTTTCACAGTGTCATGAAAAAGTAAAATAGATTTAAAATATTGATTATGGTCACTTAAGAGGCATTTTGCTCAACACTGAATGCACAAACAAAGTGTTTGGTTAACAAGAAGAAATGCGAGGGGTGTCTGGACCAAAATAAGAGTGTGAATGTACAAAAATGGGAGACAAAAACAAAAAGGTGCTAAGAAAACAAGATACTGTGAGCATTAGGATAACTAAAAGAAGAAGAGACTTGATTCAAGAGTAAAAAATAAAGGAGAGGTGAGAAGTAGAAAAAGTAAGAAATTTACCAGGAATATAAGTTACATTGCCAGTTTCACTTGTCAGATTGTAAGTAAAATGTGTTTAAACATACTCAGTCTCATATGAATCAAACAGACTGAACATCAGCTGACCTCTGCATCTAACAAGTCGAGGCGCCACACTGGCAAGGCCAATTAAGATTCTCTTAGAAACAGATTTTTTCCTTCTTAATTATTCTCTCTACATGGGTATTCCTTTTATAAGCCCTCCCATTTCATTTCCAAATGAAAACATGCATCTTTATCAAACAACACACAAAAGCTCAGCTCAAAAAGAATTGATTTACTCAGCCCTCCACCCTCTGGACTTTACCACTTTGCTTTCAGCACAGAGTTACTCAGAAAATAAAAAAGGGAACGATGATCTTCCACTACATAGGGTGCTCACTGAAATGTTCCTCTCTTGACACTCAGGGGGCGAAGCATGTGTCCATTTTATGGGCTGTGGACTGAGTGTCAAGTTGAGATGGGTGTGGAGCTCTTAGAGAGTGTACACACACACACATCCATGCACACTGATTTACAAACACACGTTCACAAGAAATAAGGGATTAACGTCATACTTTTTGGCACAGTGCTGCTTTTCACGCTGATATTTTATTCATTTTATACACAAGGAAAAGACCTGAAAAAGGTCACAGAGCTTCACTTTATCTTTTATTTCATGAAAATCAGAGGGGAACTTGTCACTTAGTTGCAGCTTTTTTATCAAATTTGTTTTCAGTGCCATTTTGAGTCATATTATAAAGTGAACAAACTTGGCTATGTGCTTTTGTAAGTTGGCAACCTGGTGATTTGGGAGATATAGTGTATTGTGTATTTTCAGCTCTGGCAGAACGTTAGCACTGGATGATTCTGAAAAACTATATATTTTTTAACCGTATTTTACGATTTTTTTTAATAGGGCTGCATGATTATAAGAAATTTCTAATTGCGATTATTTTGAACGATATTGCAATATGATTTGCGATATAGGAGGGAATGATGATTTTTACATCATTATTCTCATTTTCATTGAAAAACAGATTGAAATTATTATGGTGTGATTTTTGCGGAGACATCTATCAAACTAAGATGTTTTCTTAAATCTATACAACATGATGTGTAGGCCAGGACATCTCTGTAGCACCACGATATTTAATTAAAAATGGTATTTTGACACATATTTTGCCTTTAACAAATATTGTGCCTACTGCTATTTGAATATTGCAGTAGGCCATATACAAATTGTATATATTGAAATTGATTAATTTTGCAGCCTTAATTTTTAATTGTATATTTCTTGGCAGAAGTGGTGAAAGTATGGTGAAGTTTAGGCAATTAAAGCACTTGGAAAGATCATGGTTATTTATATAATATATAAAGATGCTGCTTATTGGTCACAGAAAGGGTGCAATCCCCAAACTCTGACATCAAGTTTAAACATATTACTTTTCACTTTTAATAAATGGCACACTGCTTATTGTGTTGCACAAACTTTAGCATTGGACATGAATCTTGTGCTGCAGAATCGTCCAATGAATGTAATTACTAGGACTGGGAGACTGGGTTGGTGTTTTCCCTTGTGTCTGTTCACAGAGTTGTCACAGGACAGGCACAGTTGGGCTGTATGACAAATATGCACCATGATCTTTACTAAAAAGGCCTGGAACGTCAGCAGACATGTAATGTAACCACTGCTATCTTGGCTTGCTGGTACATTATTATATTTTCAAAGCTTTGGGTGGGCAGGCAGGCTCTGACATTAAAGAGGCTGCAGTCGCTTGCCTCTCTTTCTCCTTCTGTTGCTCTCTCTCTCTCTCTCTCTCTCTCTCTCTCTCTCTCTCTCTCTCTGTCTCTCTCTCTTCCTCAGTCTCCCTTTTGTCCTCTTTTCAGTTTTTCTACTGGTCAAGTTAATGGGTCTTTAACCTTGTGTCAATGAGCTAGGGGCTTTGGTGTGCGCGCCCACACCATGACGGTTCCCTTCCCAATTAGGCAGAGATGCAGGCCACAAGACAGCTCCAGTGTGTGTGTTTGTGTGTGAGAGATCCTCAAAACATAGCCTGAGGTGCCCACAATGAGTGCCATTATTGCTGTTAATGACAAAGATAATGGGGTACAGATGCATGCAGCCACACACACACACACATAAAATCAGCTCACCCTTCACCCTCCCTACCGCAGATATTAATAACGATTGTTACAATAGATTCCCACTGGGGCTTTGTGAAGATAATACAATCAGGAGATTATTAGCATCACCAGACTTGAAGCGATTAATTTTATCAAGAGATTGCCTGATTTGATACCGTACAATTCCATTGTGTGCAGCTGATGTCTGAGAGATTGTATTAAGCCTGATATTAGTCTGATATATTATTAAAAGCCTTTGTTACTTTGTCTGCAACCAAGGATTACAGTGACCTTACATGAACTACAAACCAGTCTGTTTTATACCCTTTTTGACCAAATAGATCCAGGATTTGAATTTAGGAACTAAATAAGAATAAGTGTGGAGAAGTTCCTTGTTTCGTAGTCTTGTTTGCATCTCCCCGAGATCTTAAGGACCGTGAAGATATGCCGAATTAGACCAATAAAGGATTCATCGTGTGCCACTATTGAAAGGATTTTGGAAAAGAGATGTGCAGAGGTGAAAAGGGAGACTAAAAACTAGGGCTGTAAATCAATTAAAATATTTAATCGCAATTAATCGCATAATTGTCCATAGTTAATTGCAAATTAATCATGTTTTTTTTTTTTTTTTAATCTGTTCAAAATGTACCTTAAAGGGAGATTTGTCAAGTATTTAATACTCTTATCAACATGAGAGTGGGCAAATATGTTTGCTTTATGCAAATGTATGTATATATTTATTACTGGAAATCAATTAACAACACAAAACAATGACAAATATTGTCCAGAAACCCTCACAGGTACTTCATTTAGCATAAAGAAATATGCTCTAATCATAACATGGCAAACTTAAGCCCAACAGGCAACAACAGCTGTCAGTGTGCTGACTTGAATATGACTTGCCCCAAACTGCATGTGATTATCATAAAGTGGGCATGTCTGTAAAGGGGAGACTCGTGGGTACCCAGAGAACCCATTTTCATTCACATATCTTGAGGTCAGAGGTCAAGGAACTCTTTTGAAAATGTTCATGAAAGTTTATCCTCGCCAACATTTGTAGTATGACATGGTTGGTAACAATGGATTCCTTAGGTTTTTCTAGGTTTTTCTGGTTTCATTTGATGCCAGTATCTTCACTCTAGATTTAAAACCAAGCCAATTAGTGGTGGAAAAACGAATTTGCGTTCACACGTTATAATAGCGTTAACTTTGACGGCCCTAAAAAACACTAGATAAGCTAGATTGTCTGCAAAGTAGTCATGAGTGTTTTTCAGTCAAGTTTGTAATTCAGTATGTAAGACATTTTCTCCCCCATGTCCTAAGATTGATACGACCAACAATCAATACTTGCTTACAGTTTGTATGAATGCTGTCAAGTTAAGTAGCACTGTAACTCCATCCTGATAGTTCCTGAGCCATCACCACAGGAGCCTTTTCGAGGGTCAGGAACTACAATATGGCTCAAGAACCAAAACCTTAACGAGGTACCTTCAGTGAAAATGCAGCTGAAAGGTTCCTTGAAAAGCTGGAGGATACAGGCATTTATATACTGCCTGTGTGCACTCCATGAAATGATCTATACTCCCTGTGCCATGTGTGCTGACATCATGACAAATTTCTGTGCATTTCTCATTCTGTCAGTGTTGACTGGCACACACGCCTACACACTCACATGCACATACTGTATATCCATTGAGAAGTATTTTGCCAGGCCAATTATTGTAAATACAAATTTTACGCTTAATTGAGTCGCCTGCTTAAATCAAGCATAAAAAAAATCCTAAAGGCACTTCTGCCACAAGTGAAAAACAGAGATAGTGTGTGTGTACTCGCGTTTGTTTGTTTTTGTGCAGATTGACTAAAAATGAGTGTTTGTTTGTGTGAGTTAATCCAACTTAAAGCTTTACCCCCCGCAGAGAGTGTGTTGGAAGGGAAAGAGGGAGTTTGTGTGTGTGTGTGTTGGGGTGTCAGAGGAGGCGGGTTAGAGAGAGAAAAAGGAGGTGAGGGGAGGGGTGGGGGAGATAAGAGGGCATTATCTGCCCCGCTCATTCTCTCTTTCACCAGCGGGGGGTGTGGCGCCTTATCCCTGCCTCCTGCTCTGTGGGTCGCCTTCACAGTCTGAGAGAAACTGATGGATGTCACACACACACACACACACACACACACACACACACACACGCTCATTGTCACTGTCACTTTCCCTCACTTCCACACACAACATCACACACTTTCACACAATTACATGTCTGCACTAGCACACAGACGCACACAGACGCACACAGACGCACACAGATGGGGAGGAGACTGAGTCACACTCATACTAACACTCAACTGTCTTTCTCTGTTTCACATGCACATGCTCACACTTCCACACACACTCACTAAAACACTAAAAGTGGCTCTTGGGGGCCGTTGCAAGCCTAGACAGACAGCTTATTATCACACTGTAAAGCGCAAATTTCAAAGGCAGAACAAAACAAGATGCAGTGCAAAAAAAGAAACGAGGGGAGATGAGGAGAGGGAACAGACCAAAAGGAAAAAGAAAAGAGCTCAAAAAGGGACGCTGATGGCAAAAAGAACGGAGAAAAGGGGACACAAATGCCGCATTTCTACTGCATGGTACAGACATTTTTTTATTCACCTGACCCAGATTTGTTTTTTAAATGGCAGCCCGCAAAACTACGGCGTACACTATACCATACAATTGACAAAGTGCAGACGTTCTTCTGTTTGGTTGCCAAGTGTGGAGTTGAAGACGATCACACAGCATTGTTACAGCAATTAGCTCAGAATCCCACCTACACTCCCACCTAGGGAACTGGTACTAGGGCAGGGACGATACACCTATCTCCCTATTCGATACTATCACCATACTTGGGTGCCAGGTGATTTTTAAATATTGCGATTCTACAAGTATTGTGAAACGATTTATTGCAATTTTTATGAACTTTTCATGGGAAAAAGTTGAATCATACACTTCTAGGGACTTTTACTTAAAAAATATCTAAATTAATACTGTAAAAATGTTTGATTTTCAGCAGGTATGTAGTCAGAGATGTCCTGAAGTCAAATATATTAATCATCATTGTCAGAAATTATTTATTACATTTTTTTCCAGCAACCCAAAAATCAACAGAATAAAGACATTTCCGCTCACAAATTAGTGGTATTTTCTAATTAATTTCTAAGGGACATGTAATGTTTTATACTTCTGGTGAATATAATCCAATCAATCTTATTGTCATATATGTATGTTGTATAGAGTAGAGTAGAGTTTCGCGATACATAGGTGACTTGTTTTTTGGTACCCTACCTGGTACCAAAAGTGAGTTGAGTGGAGTCGAGCTGAACCATGCAGTGGAAATGAGGCAAAAGAGTGCAGAATAGTCTAAAGGGAGTATCTGAGGATGCAAGGACAAAGGTTATAAGGAAAGAAGCAAGGCAGTGGGAAGGAGGCGGGTGTTTTGCGTCCCTCATCACCGGTCCTGGCCTTTAATTTCTCTCACAGCAGGGTCAAAATTATCAGCCTTCGTCTGAGAAAGAGCTTTTTTAATTGAGCACGGTGCCATTATCGGTCACACATTTTTACTTTACTTTAAAGCAACAGACTGACGGGGGTCTTTGCAAGCAGAAGGCTTTTTACATGATAAGAGAAGAATGGAGCCGTAATGAAAAAAACAAGCCAAATTGTTGCAATTGGTGTAACATTTACAAGAGAGGTGTGCAGGACACAACGTATTCATGTGGAAATGCCATCAATTTATTGCAAGACACAAGGCTTTTGTTTTGTGTTTTGCGAGCATCAAAGTTTAATTAGTTATTGGAATGTTTTGTTCTGTTGTTATCTGAAATTTCAGGTCACTCTAAACTAGCAGCATGATGAATATCCTTTTCTAAAACTGCGTAGTGTATTCAATGGTATCTAGATTAAAAACATGCTCCAGATTTTATATTTGAGAAGCTTTTAATTTCACTCCTAGTCCAAACATGTCAATAATCTTTTTTTTGTATCTCACAATCAAGAATCTGAAATGAAACAATTACACCTGTTCCATGTACTGTACACACATATACCAACGTGACCTTAAATCAGAGTTGTTATTTTAAGTAGATGATGATGATGTCACCTGTTTTTAGGCGGAAACAAAACATTTTGTAATTTAAAAAAAACCAAAATGTCATTATTTTTGATGAATGTGATATTAGTTAAGATGCAGGTCTATTTAATGTTGCTCAAGAGTGAATGCTGCCTTGTTTGCAAAGATACGTATTCTTAGAGCAAAGTCAGACTGCACAGATCATCAATCATCATATGTGCATCAATTTCATCAGTGTTGATATACTGTTGGACATCTTGATTGACTCCAGATATGTTTTACAATACCAATGAAATTCAAAAGTCTGTATCAGCACATATGTAAAAGGATTGAGAGTAACTGGTTGTAAAAACAGATTATTTCTCTTCACCGGCACAGATTTTTTTTTTCTTTTACATTTTATGATTCAACATGTGAAAAACATGGAATTCACAGAAAATAAAGACGCTAGAAAATATTTTATAAAGGAGTTTTGCTATGTGATTTCCATTTATTGGCTACACCGATGTTTTGCACAGACGGTATTCGATTACCTGTAATAAAAGCATCAGAAGAGTTTTTCATGAGCAAAGCATACACATAAAATAAATGGACAGCTCAACATCCAAATGTTTCCAGCTGTACTTGGAATGAGATATGATATCCACTCTGCCAGCTCGTAAACGGAGAGCAGATAATGAGCGAGTAGTAGAGACACTGGGCATCTGGAGCAAGCATATGGACACCTCTGTTAATGGTGAGCAGACAGACCATAATTCTGCAGCCTTTCGATGGTGTCTTAGCAACAGCTGGAACCCCATAAACACCAATTGTTTTGAACTGCAACTGTTACTTAATGAAGTAAGAGAGGATAAAGTGATGTAATGATTGATGTCCAAACTCTTAAAAATCTTTGTCACTATGCCACGAACACACACATAGTTGTACCAATTTAATAATGCACATTATCTACCTATCCATCCAGATAGGAGGTCTCACAATTCTACACAAGAAATGTACTTTGTACAACAGTCACTCATGAAATCATCGCTAAAATGATTTTTTTTTGAGACCATAGAGAGACCATAATTTATGGCTTTGTTTGATCAAGACTTGATTATTGCAATGTCATGTTGAAAGGCTTTAAAAAAAACATTTTAGCGTGCTCTCTGCTCTCAATACAGGGCTCCTGTCTGTCCCCAGAGTTAAAAAGAAGTCAGCAGGGTCTTTTCCTATATACCCACTTCCTCTGGAATAACCCCCCTGCTGACATCAGACATCTATAGGCTATATCGACTATCTATTGAGGCCTTTAAATACAAAGTTGAAACTCATCATTTCACCTCAACTTTCAGTTGCTCATTCTTTGATGAGTTCAACAAGCCCACGGTTTGGTTTGTATTGCGTTTTTTCGGGTCAAGGTTTCAGTTTCTGATTACTTTAAGGGTTAAAACTTTGTACCTGCTGTCCCACAAGCACATGAGCCAAGCTGTATCTCTCTCTCTTCTGCTCTCTCACCCTATTTTCTCTTCCTTGTCCTCTCTTTACACTCTTTGTGCTGGACAATCGGCCATCCTGAGTCCTATCACTCTCTCTCCCCTGGCTATCAGTGCCTCATTCCAGATGTTTGGATCTGGATCTTCTTCCTGTCTCTCTCCCGTGTTTGCTTATTGTTCTTGTCTCTCTCGCGTCTTCTTTTCTCCTATCTACAAGAATAATGTGCTTGAGCTTTGCCTCTTGTGTGGTTGGCTACACCTGAAGATGCCTGACGTCCTCCCAGATGTTCATAGATGTTTACAATATATCTATAATTTTATCATCCTGATTGTTATACATGATTTTATGTTGGTCTATTTAGTACACACATCTATTGCATGTCTGTCCGTTCTGGGAGAGGGATTCCTCCTCTCTTGCTCTCTTCCTGAGGTTTTTTTCCATTTGTTCCCTGTTAAAGTTTTTTTGGGGGGGGAGTTTGTCCTTAGACCCTTGATTTGTGAATAGGTTGTCTTATGCTGTACAGATTGTAAAGCCCCTTGAGGGTGATTTGTGATATTAGGCTATATAAATAAAACAGGAACTTGACTTGACTTGTCTTTGCTAAGCCACAGAGGCCATCTCCAAAGAAATCCATTGCATGTAATTATGATTCACAAAAGTTTTGTTCAGAAGCGGTTTCACACATCTTTAGACATATGGTGTAAGAACACGGCCATAAATCATTAGCCTATAATGAGTGCAATTTGCAGGATCACAATGGATAAAATGCTCTCTGAATAGACTGTAATTGTACCTTGCCCCCACATACATTGTGTTTTTTAACCATAGTCAGACAGTTTGAGTTGTTTAAAAGCTTATTATGAGGATAATTGTGTTGTCTGAGGTATATAAGCTGTTTATTTGACACAAACTTGTCAATGGAAGAATCAAAGGCTATCTTCTGGACATCTATAGAGCCAGTACACTTTATTGTATTTCATGCCTGGGTAAATAGGACATTTGATTTTTTTGCAAATTTCGTTTCAACCACTGATTTGATATTTGATTTAACTTGAATTCATAGAAATGTGTCGTAGTTTGGTCACTTCAATGAAATTTCAAAAACTGTCCTTGATGTAGGTGGGCATTGGTAAAATGCAGTGAAGAATTTGTCATCTGTGGTGTTAATTTTGGAGCATCCACTGTGCTTTTTAGTCCAAGTGAAAATGCAATGTTTTGTATTTTTTTGTCACAAGGTTACATTAACTTAACCAACACTCTGTCAAGTCATCCAGTCAAAGTGTAGCAAAACAACTCTATGCAACTCTCAAGTACATTTCACCTGGAAAGGAACATCTGCTGAGTCATTTCAGTGAATGAGAATTTAATTAAAACCAACAACAATGTGGCATCTGGTGCGACATCAGCTGTCGGTTTTACTGGTCTCTGACAAACCATGGAGGTGGCAGATACAGCCCATAAATATAGTGTGCAGAATTTATTTTTAAGGAGAATAGGCAGCCCACTTTTTTTATAGGCAGTTGTAGCAGTTTTAAGTATGACCTTTAATACATCTCTTGAGTTTAGTTTGGAACAAAATCAACATTTCACTTGATGTTTGATGTTGAATGGGAATATTAGCTGTAACAGAAAGCTACGACTTGAGTCAGAGACGTGCTGCTCTGTGCCCAGTTGATTCTGACATCTTTCAAAGCTTAGTTTCTTGTATTATTCCAGCTTGATACTGCCAGGGAGGTCATTACCCACACTGCCTTGACACTTTGTGCTACAGCTCCACTGACATATGTTACTATCAAAGCAGCCAAGCTAAAGTGGCTAGTACAGTTTATGACACAGTCATACTAGCAGACAGCTTTATGACCTCTGTCATGTCTGCTGCACTGTTATAACTTATGTCATGTCTATGACAGCTTAATGGGGTGTGCTGCTGATGTATGGACTTCATATTGTGCTTGATAACTTAAGTGATATTATTCCTGTACGTGCGGCGTGAAGAGCACCGTTTCATGCTTTGACTGCACACTACATTTTGTATTCAGTGGAGAAGAGCCTTTGGCGCTTTTCACCAAGGCACGGCCTGTTGTGTTTAGTGGCATTTTGTGCTGGGAGACACATTTATAGCCGTCCTCTCTGCTTTGCCTTGCCTTCTGTAGGTGTGTGCGTGGATGCATGTGTCCACATCTGCGCGCACATGCGTGCCTTTCTGAAATGTAGCTGTCCGTCTTGCCTCAACACCTTTCCTTCTCATTAAATTTGGGGGTAAAATTTGCATGTCCTCACCTTCAGAAAGAAGGTTATTCATGTGCTGACGTTTTTCTGTTTGTAAGTGTGCGTGTGTGGAACAGAGAGAAAAAAAGAGAGAGAGAGACAAACCATGGACAACACTTAACAGGGTTTGAAATCACAGCATCAGGAGCGTTAAGCTTGGCTGTAAACACAATAACAAAAAGCAAGAGAACCACTCCTTGTGTAACATGTGAAAAACACCTATAAATTAGAGCTGTCAATGGATTCAAATATTTAATTGCAATTAATTGCGTGATTGTTCATAGTTAATCACTATCAGTCATTTATCAGAATAACTACTAATAATTAATGTTGAGTATGAATAATAAATAACGTTGTGGGATTATTCCTTATTTCATGGGCTATTTTTGGATTTATACATTATTATTGCATACTTATATATGTATTCACAAAAAAACTATGAAGCTTTCTAGAGGGTCGTACTGTAAAGGTCAGAGGGTGTCGTATCCTGTACAGATTGTAAAAAACATTTGTGATGATTTGAAGGCTTGGTTTTGGTCTTGGTCTTGGTCTTGGTCTTGGATCTGTAGGGGGTGGGACAATTTCTTCTCAGCGAGGGGCAAATAAGTATATGGAAATTGGTTGACCACATCTCTAAAAAAATGTGATGTGATGTTATGTAATCAAAAGTCTAAAAGGAAATAAAACCTAATTAGTGTTTCAAAAAGGATTACGTTTTCAGTCAGTCTGTGAGAGCAGTGTTTTGGCTGAATCATGCTTCCTCCGTTTACTGTTATGATGTGGATTTTTCTTGTGGGTATTTATGGTACTGTTCCTGGAATATCTCATCTCATGTATTATGTGGTATCATTAAATTCCTGAACGCACGTCCTGACTCACTCTTCTCTCTCTGTCACTCAGTCTTTCTCGCTCTGCCTCATTCTCTCTCTCCCTCTCTTTCGTTCTCTCTCATTTTCTCAATTCCTCTCCCTGTCTCCTTCATCCTCTCGGTCCGTCTACCCACTAAGCCACAATATGTCTGTTTTTTTCCAAGCTGCATCGACCGGTAAGAGGAAACAAAATCATTAAAGGCCACGGTTTAAGCAAAAATGCAGCAAGTACATAATCAGCTAGTGCCTTTTGTGCCCTAATGCCTTAAATGTCAGGAGTGAAAAAACTGCAGTTAGAGAAAGTATGAACACAAGAACACAGCAAACGCTAAAAAATAAGGTACTGTATTTCCTTAAGTATATGATAGCAGACTCTAATGCCATGTAATTGCTTATTAATCTCAAGGGTAAACAATATTGGGCAGAATTCAATATTTTAATGTTATAGAGATATTTACACTTGCAACTGTTGGCTTGGACGACCAGTTATTTGTGATTGCACTACACCATTGCCAATCATCTTCAAGCGACAGAGAAAGTTATGTAACAGAGAAAAAAAAGAAAAATACATCTAAGTGAAATATATTGCCGTGCTACCATGCCATGTTTCATCACTGTTTTGCCAACCCTTCAGCTTTAAGACTTTCTGTGACATTTTTTCTCAACTTGGCATCTCTTTCTTAAAATGATCTGTGAGAACTTTGGTGCCAAGCAGTATTTTCTGTAGAGTTATTAAATATCAAGCTATTACTTAACAATATCTCCCATTTGCTTAATCTACGTCATCCCGAGGCTGTGTGCTTTTTGTCAGTAGAAGTGATTGGAGCCAAACTGACACATAACTCTTTCTGATCAGACAGCTCACAGACAATCAAACTGATATACGATCCCATCAGAGTTCTTCAAGGAACAGCTGCAGTTTTGTCTTCCACTATTAAGCAACTAAATTCTTACGCACCACCCATATGCTCATTATGTTCAAATCACAAGCCAAGAGCCAAGTGCTTTTGCCTGCAATGGAGTCAAACTGCGGGTGAGTTTCAAGCTTTAGTCAGGTAGTAGTTAAACCAAAGTAATGAATAGGGGTGTGTGAAAATATCAATAATAGGGCTGTCAAAGTTAACGCGATAATAATGTGTTGGCGCGAAATCATTTTAATGCCACTAATTTCATTAACGCATTAACGCAATCACTCTTTCGGAGGTCGTAGCTCAGTTTTAAAGCTAGAGTGAAGATACTGGCATCATATTAAACTAGTAAACCTCAGGAATCCATGTCATTCTAGCTTGTTGCGAAGGAGGTTAAATAATGCTCTAAACTAACGCTAAATTTTGGCGAGGAAAAACTGTCATGGCCATTTTCAAAGGGGTCCCTTGACCTCTGACCTCAAGATATGTGAATGAAAATGGGTTCTATAGGTACCCACGAGTCTCCCCTTTACAGACATGCCCACTTTATGATAATCACATGCTGTTTGGGGCGTATATAATATAAATGTGTATAAATGTGTTATTTTTGCCTATTCTAAAATGTAATCGTTACCCCTGTATCATGATACATATCGTATCGCATTGCCAGGTTCTTGCCCATACACAGCCCTGGTAATGGAGTTCCTGAACTGCATGCTCAAATCACAATTGTATTACTGTGTGGGAAGGGCAAAATGCACACACTGACTTGAGGATGATGGTGCTGAAGAAAGCACAAACAATAGAGCTTATCAGACTGGTGAAGTGTGTAAGAAAGTAATAAGACGGGAGCCACAGAGATGTGTTTTGTGTGCAGTGTGTTTGTGAGGGGGCAGGTAAGGTGATCCAGTCTAAGTAAGGGTTCATAGAAGGATAAAGGCAGGCGGTGCAGTTGTGCTGGTGGCTTTAGATGTCTTTAGAGAGGGGAAACGGTGTCTGCATGTGAGCCAGAGCAGTGCTGGCCACCAGCTGTGCTTCAGGTCTTTAGGTGTGTGGGCTTGTCAGTTGCTGGCCTTGGTGCTGAATTTGCATCGACAGAGCTGGTGGCTGCTGTCGCTGTCCAAGGTGCTGAACCTCTAGAAGAGCCCTGGGAAATGGTGCAAATGTTCTTTTGGCAAGAAGCCTTTTCTTCATTCTCCACTGCTGATTGATTTAAATGAATTCCATCAGCAATTTGATTATGTATTTGTATATTGACTTTCTCAGGTTTTAGACATCTTCATTTTGGATGATCACTGTTTCTTGACAGATATTTGAAACATACAAACATCACTAAAGTGTGTTTGTACAGCCTATCTTCTACAGTAAATAGCTTTCAATCCACTTTACCACTCCATCGTCAACTGCTCTCACCTATAACTGTATCTAGGTCAGGTGGCACTTAGTGAGTCACCTCATGACCAGGGGAAAAAGGTAGCTGATCGCCGTCCTCATTTCCCTCAACCCATCACATGGAAATCTCAGAGCTGATGTGAGCAGGTCCTGCTCAAGGGTTGGCAATATTAACTTCTCTGAAAAAGTGAGGAATCAGGCTTTTTCAGTTCATTGGAGACATACATGCTCACGTTTCTTATATATTCTGCGTGATGTCAAACCACATACCGGTGCCCATAAACTGTTCTAGAGCTTCTGTTATACAGCATGTGCAGCTTGCTAATGTTAAAAGTTGATGATTGTCCATAATTAATCGCAAATGAATCGCACATTTTTTATCTTTTTAAATGTACCTTAAAGGGAGATTTGTCTAGTATTTAATGCTCTTATCAACATGGGAGTGGACAAATATGCTTGCCTTTGCAAATGTATGTTATTATTGGAAATCAATTAACACAAAACAATGACAAATGTTGTCCAGAAACCCTCACAGGTACGGCATTTAGCCTAAACAATATGATTAAATCATAACATGGTAAACTCAAGCCCAACAGGCAACAACAGCTGTCAGTATGTCAGTGTGTTGACTTGACTATGACTTGCCCCAAACTGCATGTGATTATCATAAAGTGGGCATGTCTGTAAAGGGGCGACTCGTGGGTACACATAGAACTCATTTTCATTCACATAGCTTGAGGTCAGAGGTCAAGGGGCCCCTTTGAAAAAGGCCACTTTAGAGTGTTATTTAGCCTTCTTCGCGACAAGATTCATAGTTTCATATGATACCAGTATCTTCACTCTAGTGTTAAAACCGAGCCCGCTACAACCTAAAAATCACAAGTTGTGTTAATGAGTTAAAGAAATTAATGGTGTTAAAACTAATTTGCATTAACACATTATTGCGTTAACTTTGACAGCCCTAATAAAAACGTTTCTCAGTTTTTTAACAGATTAATAATATAAATCACATTTCTTTGGTTTTAACATGGAAGAAAGTGTCACATCTACACTAACTGGTGCTAAATCAACATATAGGATGCTGCCATGTCAGCTGATTTGAAATCTATTCAGTTATGTAAAAGTCTAAGATCAAGAAGAATGACTGGCACTAAAATGAACGAAAATACACTGGTGACCAATGTTTCACCTCCTCTTTTATTTTGTTTGTATAACTGATCATTTTGGGACTCTTGAAACACACCACAGTGAACTAAAGCAACAAATAATTTATTGAAAGAATAATTTAAAAGAATGCCTTGTTTCCATGCTCTACTGAAACCAGTATGTATCTGTAATCAGGAGCAGAGGAAAGTCAAGTCAGCCTAATTACAGGCCGTGTAATGAACCACCTGCTGTGAGACTGTGTCGCCGAATGTTTATGAAGTGGGCCAGAAATGCTCTGCGCTCATATTGTATGTAGCCACACACAAACGCAAAAGCTGTTCCCTACAAATTACACTCGCACTCTGTGAGAATTTCAAGACCTCCACAGAACAAAAAACACAGACTTGCATCTGCAAATTTACATGAACATATTGGAGAGTCGACTGAACACAGATTTCCCCAAAATAAACTATGACGTGACGGAAAACACTCCCAGTGTCCCCGCTGTGACCGCTATTAACACAATGTTTCCGTTGTCGATGCAGATAAACATATACATGCTTTTCATTTCACTGCGGATGCACTCAAACATACTGTACATCCGGATGTACACAATGCACGAATGCACACTGATCCCACAGGACACACATTACCCTAAAATAAACTGATCAATAATTGAAGACCAATATTTCCATCCATGTCCACTATTAGCCTCACACAGAAAGACACGACACACACACACACACACACACACACACACACAAGCCATAGCTACCCATCTAACCTTTTATCTCCAGATGATGAATGGAGGGTGTGAAGGATTCTGCCTTAGACAACGTTGCCAATTTTCTCCTTCCATGGCTTTCAAATTCTAACAGATATTTTTCTGAACTTTCAATTCATCATCCTGGACACTGTCCACTCAACCGGCAGAGCTGAGCACAAAGGCCAGATCCATTCGCACACACGCACACATGCATACACACACACACACAGACACACACACACACACACACACACACACACACACACACACACACCAACGATGGCGTTACATGCTCAGACACACATATAAAGGCTAACACGTACAGTAGGTGAAGACACTGCCTAATTTTGCCTGCAACACTGGAAACATGGAAAGATTCTTTTACGTCTTTTGAGGTGTCTGACAGTGGAGAATTATTTTGGGGTCGGTGCATTTGAATAAAATGCTTGCAGCAGCTGCTGGTGAGCTGATTGAGTTGAAAGTATCATTCAAAAGATGTATGACTAATTCATGAATCATTCTTTTTTTGTGGGTAAAACAGCCTAAAAAATAGTTTTGATAACTTTTCCCCATTTATTAGTGCAATGGGACATAGTAAAAAAATGTGACAAATCAGACAACATTAAACATTAAAAGACGGGTGTGTGACAATTAGGGAGATCTATTGGCAGAAATGGAATATAATATTAATAAGTATGTTTTCTTTAGTGTATTACAATCACCTGATAATACAAAATGTTGTGTTTTCGTTACCTTAGGAGTCCGCAATGTTGCACCGCCATGTTCCTACAGTAGCCCAGAACAGACAAACCAAACACGGTTAACTTTTCCTACCTGGGCCGGAGTCGATAAAGTTACTCGCTCCCGTCACTGCTCTCTCTCTCTTGCTCCACTCACTTCCCACATATACACACATACCAACACGCCTGGCACACTTGAGAGGCTTCAGTTGGTTGCAATCTCCTCACCACACGACTAGATTCCGCCAGATCCTACACACTGCACCTTTAAGACGTAACAAAGAGGTTATGATTTGAATGTGGTTCAGATTTTTAGTTTTTAGGTTTTTTTTAGCGGGAGGACTATGTATAGACTTTTTGTATTTTCATGTGTTTCTGAGTGTTCTGTAAGTGTGTATATGTGCGGAAGTGTGACCAGAGGAGTGTGGAGGAGGAGGAGGAAGAAGAGAGAAAAAAAATGATTAAGATATAATAATAATAATAATAATAATAATAATATGATATAAATAATATCAGCAACCTGGGTTTTGCAGGGGTTCAGTGCAGTCCGTAATAATGCGGCCAGTGAGGGCTAACATGGTCCAACCTCTTTTTTTGGCTTCTTTTCCTTGTATTAAGTTTTCGTATCTTTATCTTACAGGTGTCATTGCTTTGGGCTTCACCCAGACATTTAGGAGGGAACTGCTCATCTTCACTCATTCAGTGAAGTAGAAAAGTAATAATTCATAAACTAAAAACAGAGGAAAGAAAAAAGGATTTCATAACTAATCAACTAATATTAAAGTTACCCTCACAGTTTATTTTAAAATAAGATGTTCTCAGTTCAGCTACATTAAAATGGATTTTACAGGCTCCCAACAAGTTGCATCTTTAATGTCATATTCTAGATAACATGTTACTGGAATCAAATCTTCAAATCAGTCAAAATTACGTAATGTAATGCACCGGCATTATTTGTATTTTCCAACATATTTCTCGGTATGTATGTATGTATGTATGTATGTATGTGTGTGTTTGTACTTTCTGCTTACACATCTCTTTCAGAAGTTGATCTAATACATTTTATGATCCTGTAACATGATTATGTTGCACTGTTATATGTGCATTGCAATAGTTTGTCACGATTAGCACATTTTAATTTCACATTCACACCATCACACCACATATACTGTCAAACAACTGCATACCTTGCTAGTGCAGACACACACACGCACACACTGGGGACCTCTTGCCCACCACCATTTGCTATAGCCTTGTGTTTATGTCCTTGCCTACAGCGATATCAGTTTCACCAGCTGAGCTTCACAGAGATGACAGTCCTACAGAAATGTGCATTTGTGTGTGTGTGTGTGCGTGTGTGTTTGTGTTTGTATGTGTTTGTAGAGGGAGAAGCCAAGAAACAGTCAAGTAAACAAAGACCTGTTTTTCAAGGCTCTCAAACCCCTTGTGAGGAATGTTGCCCTGACTCTTTGCCAAAGCTCTGTCAAAGCTTCACAATACTTTAGGATAAAGACTGACCATCCGGTGCTGTAGCAACAGCACAAAAATAACTCTTATGAAATTACATTCTGCTTTATTCCTGACTCTAGGCGTAGTCACAGTCAACTGAAACATACAGAGCTGCATATAGTTCTGCCCTTCAAAGGAGAATCATGTTCATAGTCAATTTACCTTCCTATATTGTAGTTTGCAAGGTTGATATGTTGGGGTAAAAGATCATGTTTTCAGCTCAACTTGTGAGATCAGACTAATAAAAAAAACCCCAATCTATATCAACATCCAAGAGAGCATGTCTCTAAAATGTTGTTCTTTATAGTCTCATGTCTCACTATAGCAAAGAATAGTTTGCAATAGTGGGGGGAAGCCATTGGAGTTGGGTTTTTGGTCACCCGACTAATGTAAGTTTGGTATTTGTTTGCTTGTTCTTCTGTGGACCAACTCCGGAGAAAAATATGTGGCAGAAACATAGAAACGTATCTTGACGCCTCTTGTTTACTTAGCTCTCTGACATTTTGGGGTAGGCAGGTAGCGTATACTCTGCTTGTTAGAGCTTGTTTGCAATTATTCAAATGAACGATTGTTCTTGAAGTGCACCATCGCCATTCTGCCCATTTGAACTCTTGTCAGACCAGATGTACTCAGCTGCACAGTAATTTTCCCCAACACTTCTAAGATGCTACATGAGTCCGAGAAGGCAGGTTAATCAATGATCAAATATAATTGTTCGTTGCATCCCAAGCTGAAAGAAAGAGCAGGTGAATGAAGAGTATAAAAAGTGAGGCAGTCGGGCAAACAGCTTTCAGTCTGTCGGCACGTGGCTGGATAAAGAGCACTTGGTTTACTCAAGCTGCATTACATTACTACAGCTCAGGCTATTAGCTGCTCTGCTGATTAATGCTCTAACCTGTGACTAAAAGCCAAAAGCACTGCAGAAGTGGCAACATTAAATCACTGTTTAAACTGTTTAAAGAGTGTGATGGAGACAGACCTCTCTCGCATATCAGTATCACCTTTATTGGCCCAGTATGTGTGCAAGATATAGAGGAGTAATGTCTACCTGAGCAGAGAATGAAGTCACTCTCTGGTCCGGTCGTGCGTGCTTTTCGTGCATGTGAGCGTGCTCCACTGTTAGCTCACGGCCGCTGCCCTGCACTGCTATCATACAGCGGTTACAGCTGACAACGCCGTCCCGACCGACGGTGTTGTTCGGGAAGTGTAGCACCCACCCTCCAGTTCCCCCCAAAGTTAACACTGTTAGCTCTGTCAGCACTATTGCCATTGTTTTCACTGTTAGTGCTGTTAGCACTGTTAGCTACGAGCCACTGGCTCAGCTGTCGCCACGTTGAGAGCCTCGTGAAGGCAATAGAAATGCTCCCAATCTTGCATTTAGCACCTATAAGTGTTTACCTGCGGGAAGAAACTGTTCTTGTGTGTTGTTGTTTTAGCGTACAGTGCTCAGTAGCGCTTACCAGAGGGGATAAGTTCAAGGGTGTGAAGACTCTGCAGTGATGTTACCTGTCCGTTTTCTGATTCTGGCGGTGTATAAGTCCTGGGTGGAGGGCGGGCTGGCACCAGTGATTTTTCTCTTGAGTCCTGACTGTCAGTTTTAGTCTGTTCCTGTCCTGTTTGCTGGCTGATCCAAACCACATAGTGATGGATGTGCAGAGAACAGACTGGATTATTGCACTGTAGAATTCAGCAGTAGTATCAGCAGCTCCTGAGGCAGGTTGAACTTCCTGAGCTGGTGCAGGAAGTACATCTTCTGCTGGGCCTTTTTTACTGATGGTGTTTATGTTGGAGGTCCACTTGAGGTCCTGTGATATGTGGATCTCAGAAACCTGAAGGCTTCTACAGCAGACACAGTGTTGTTCAGTATGGTGTTGTGGGCCTTCTCCTGAAGTCCACTGTCATCTCCACAGTTTTAAGAGCGTTCAGCTCCATGTTTACCACGCCAGAGGGCTAGCTGATCAACCTCCCGTCAAACAGGGATTTGATATAAATTACAGTGGAAAACACTCTGAAATGGAACATCTCAGTGATTCACAAACTACAAAAAGGCACACTCGCTCGCTAACAAAATATTTTGTTAGAGATGGCTGCACAATTCTCTAAACTCAATTATACTATATGAACAGAACAATAGGCTGTGTCCAAAACCACATACTATGCACTACGTACTCATTACCTCCGCCAAGGACGTTATGTTTTCACCGGCGTTGGTTTGTTTGTTTGTCTGTCTGTCTGTCTGTCTGTCTGTCTGTCTGTCTGTCTGTCTGTCTGTCTGTCTGTCTGTTAGTTAGTCTGTTGAAGGAAATTTTTTTGGACGGGGTGGGGTGTGGCACAATGAACAATCCATTAGATTTTGGTGGCGATCCTGATCATGATCCGGATTCAGGATTTTTTTTTAAAGATTCCAATCAGCCTGAGCATTAAGACCACGGGGTATAACACATGCACAGTGTAACTGATGACGCGCCCCTTCCTTCTGAGAGCAGAGAGATACGTGTGTGGATGTGTGGCGACACTTTGAGCTGCGCCTCACGGTACCGCCAGCTGTGAGCTGTGATTTGTTTTTAAAGTCAGGCACCTTGGCAGAGGTCTGCGCTCTCCGAGTGTCATTCTAATTATGTATACTATCGTTCAACATACTTTTGTGTGAATAAACAGTAGTATGTATCTTTTCGGACGCACTGAGCAGTAATTTATGTTGTCACTTCTTGAGAGCCTCCTTGCTGGTTGGAGACGTGTATCCATGTTAACCCATGCCAAATGTGACCAAAACGACGATTTGTGAGAATCATCTGAAAAAATCCGTCAACATCTGTTATGAATGTTGTCATCACTACCACATTGCACTGTGGGATATTTACACCGCCGTAGTGTCCAGCTTTGCATACTGTAATATTTCACTGGAAATAGTATGCATTAGTATGCGGTTTCATACTAAGGTTGTGGACATACTAAAAAAATTCCCATACTGTTTTAGTGTACTAAATTGCAGATTAGTATGGAATTTTGGACGCAACCAAAGAGTCAGAGTGCTATGATATTTTTTATATATCCCCACTAAAGATCATGTAAATACAAAATAAGACTTCCTGAGAAAGAAGCTGACATACTGGCTCATTCTGGTCCTATTTCAGAGATTAGAGATTAGTGCAATCTAGATTATCCATGTACTCGTTCATCATTGTGTGTTTTTAAATAAGGCAAAAACAGCATATCTTCCTTCTGTTTTTCCAATGCATGCATTTCCAGGAAATAGGCAGTTACATTACCTTTTTGTTGCTATTATTAGCTGTTTTCTATGAATCCATCAACGCTGCTTTTCTTCATAAACTGTGTTGTATTTATATCATTGTCATTGCTTCCCTACATAGTATTTATGCCACTGGACGCCAAATGTATCTTTTGTGTAACATTGCTGTTTACATGTGTCTCTGAGATTGAATGAATTGCCTTATTTAAGTTATTCAATTAATTCATTTTGTCTCCATGGCTCTATCAACAGTTACAGAGGAAGCCTTAATAGGTGATGAGAAGGG
Source organism: Sebastes umbrosus (assembly GCF_015220745.1). Classification (NCBI taxonomy): domain Eukaryota; kingdom Metazoa; phylum Chordata; class Actinopteri; order Perciformes; family Sebastidae; genus Sebastes; species Sebastes umbrosus. Next base: position 14,381,851 of record NC_051276.1, on the reverse strand, counting down.
ACATTGCACATAACAGCATCCCATTAAATGAAGTGAATGCAATTTTCCTGGTAATAAGAATGAGTTACAGAGTGAAGATGAAAAATGGATGAAGTGGAAGTGATGCATCCGAGTTAATAGAGATCTTACTGTACATGACACGAGTCACTTCTGTCCATTAAATCAAAGCAGTGATCAGTTCAGTAAATGTGCCTCTGGTCATATCACGGTTTTCTTCCAGCTGGCCCAGCTGATGAACACACACACACACATATATATGTATATATACACAGCACACTTAGGTACACGTATACAGATAAGCACAGGTGCATGAGAACAACACAGATACCCCCTCACACACACACACACATCCACACTAACATCACGTCAAGCTGAATAAAGCGCAATGACAGCTGGGTAAAATTGCACCTATAAATCATTTGTCAGACTGGTCTAAATTCTATCTGCCAGCCATACATGCAGTCAAATCTGTCCCCGTAGCCACACACACACACACGCTCACACGCTCACACGCTCACACGCTCACACGCTCACACGCTCACACGCTCACACACACACACACATACACACATTCATTCATATTCCTGGATGGATCTGTCTGTGATATTGGGCCACTACACTGACAAATTCTCTCTCATAAACACATCAACTCTGGGCTCCATTTTCATGCAGGCACAAAGCTGCAGTGTAGTGGTCTTTTCCAAGGGAGGAGTGAGATTTGTTTTTCTTCACCTGCGCCTCTTCAGCATTTTTGGTGACTCGTCGTGAACCGCAGTAGGAGGACCATTGGGGGAGAATCAAGATTCACCATGAGACACTAACCTGCTCGGACCAGATCAAAAACATGCTGCACATGCATTTTCTGTTCTCTCTCTTTTTTTAATTGATTAAGGTGCACCCACATACAGTAGTCCTCTTCAAAACCACACAAACTCCTTATGTTTTGCTTGCATGCATACACTGCGGTCACAATACTCTGTGCATATTGTCAAATACAATTGAATTAGATAGTCTTCCTTTTTTATTGTTTATTACAGTCATTTTGCACCTTCGAGAAAGATTTCACAATACTGTAGGCATGCACCGATCGCAATTTTCTTGGCTGGTTTCAGATTAAATAAAAGTCTGACCTGCCGATTCCGATTTTTGCCAATTTTCTTTCTAAGACCTATAATTGACAGCAAGGCTCCGGACTAACTTTTTCACCACCGCAATGAAAAAATAATTTCAACCGTCCCGAAATCAGTGTAAACCCTGAGCAATTCTAAATGCAATCCTTTTACTTTTATTTTACCCAATTCAAATGATAAAGAAATAAATGATTGTATATTGTAATAAATTGTATTGTTATTTAAATATTTGCTTAAATAGGTCATAATTCCTTCTCTATTTTATATTGCTTTGAAAACATCTCCTTCAAACAACTGTATTTATTAGTTTCTTGCCAAAACTAAATTTACAAGATTACATTTGAACACATGATAGTGTTATAATTTACTTTCGCTCAATACTAATTTGAACTGAATAGAGCTTGAACGCATCATAGTGCAAGTCAATGCAACCTCCGTTATGTTAGCTGTTAGCTCCGTTATAAGCAGGACTGTGCTAGGGAGAGATCGGTGCATCTATACAATACTTTTGACTTCTAAATACTTCACATATTTCAACCAGTAGACAGAATCAACTGCACAGAAGAAAACACCTTAGTTACATTCTGATGATGGCAGTAATGCTGGGAAGGCAGAAAAAAGATTGTCTGATTTTTACCAGCATCTCTCAGCAACAACTGTGCCATGTAAGAATGCCTTCAGATTTATCTGATTTACTCTCAGACAAGCATGTGAAGTCATCAGGTTTGTGCTCTTTGCAGATTTGCAGTCTGAAATTTGAGTGACGTGCATTGTCAAAGCACAATTACATGATTATCTTGATTAAATCTTGTACAGACATCACCAGGTTGTTGCAAAAACAATCAAACTTTTGTACTGTTGTGCACATCAAACTACTGGGCTATAATATGTTATTCTACACTGCCTTCCAGTTTATGGAGTAAAAAATATAGGAGTGTTGAAAACACTGACATCCTCAGGACACATTGGACAGACATGCAAAGTCATAATGTAATTAAATATTCTCGCTCCCATTTAAAAACCTTCTGGATCACTTCTTCTGACCAATTTCCTTCATGACGCCTGAAGCATCACATATTTAATTGGGAAAGAGCTTGTCCTGTTGCTGCACTGAAAAACTGAAACAACTATCTGAATCAGACAGATTAGTCATGGCTATTGGTTAAATGTCATAGTTGTGTAGCCAAAAACAAGAAAAAAGAAAAGCAAACATCCTAAACACAATCATTAGGAATGGTCAGTGTGTGCAGCCATGTCATGGCTTATACAGACAGCAGATGTGTTCATACATCAGACCGGCACATACGGGTAGTTGGCAAAAAGTCAAGGCCGTGCCCCCTTTTGGGGGCTAGAAAACCAAAGATTTCCATAGACATCAATGCAATCTGACTTCAACTCTTGTTAAACAAATGTTTGTATTGAGCATTCGCGATGACTTGATAAATTAAGCTTTTCTTCATTTCCCATTTTCTCTCCTGTGACAGCGAGTTTCTTTCTCACAAAAGGGAGCGCAGCCTCTCTAATAACGCGATGCTGGTCTGGTCAATAACTTAGAGCCATAAAGCCCCTCTATTATGTCTTTTTTATGACATGGCAGGGAACAAATCGGAGATCAGTGTTTTTTGATTTATTGTTGGTGCAACCACCTACACAGCAACTCTTCAGAATAGCATTATTACTATTACTGGTTTGTTTAAAGTAGAAGTTTGTTTCAACTTCTTCTGGTTACGCTGTTCCCGTCTCTGAGGGACACGGGATAGTTTTCCACCAAAAGGGTGTGTGGCCATGAGAGCCTACTCATATTACCGGTCGGATGTATTGTGTGCAGCGCATCATGTTTATTCAAAATAAAATCAGTACTCACAGACAATATGGTGAATTTTGACTTAACATTTCTTAGTACGTTATGATGACAAGCCATGATTGTTACCAGCCCCTAACATGCCCACTGATAATGTAGAGTACAATAGAATGATAGTAATCACCGCCGGTTTACATGCACGTAGGTGTACATTCTCCGCAGAAGCTGAAATACCAGAAGTGCCACTGCCACTTCCACTGTGCATCGTGCACTTGAAGGCAATTTGTTTGTTCCGCCTTGATTCACAAAATTAGTGCCCCTCTCCCTCTCACACACTCACAAGTCGTCACAGCATGACGGTCATTTCCTTGTCCAGATAAATCAGTCAGTCAAAATGTGCCAATCATCCACACCACTCAGGGAATGAAAAACAATTTCAACACAACGCAAAAAATCAAAAGGAGAAACTCAAAAATATTGCCACACTGTTGTGAGTGTATGTATGACAAAGCCCTATGTATTTTTTGTCCCACTTTTCCTTTCACAAAAACATTCTCATTTAAAACTGTAGGAAATCAGAAGGTGCCGTATGTCTTTCTGGTGACATTTGTCACTGAGAAAAGCGGAGCGATCAGGCCCGGGTGCTTTGGCTGGGGGCCCTGCCATCCATCACGGAGACCGGGTGGTAAATGGCTTATGTAATTCTGTTTCAGATGAATGACCATGGAAGGGAGTGTCACCACTAACATTATTGTGATCTATACAGTAGCAATGAGAGAAGGAAGGAGGAAGTGAGAGAGAGAGAAGGAGATGCCGTTTTGGGCACAGCACACAAGACTGCATATTGAAAGTAGATGCATGAAATTCTGATTATGGTCAAAGTGCTTTTTGCTGTTTTAAGGGCTGCAGCTACAACTGTTATTTTCATTATCAATTAATCTGTTGATTATATTTTTGATTATTATATTAATCTCTTAGTCTATAAATAAAAATATATTTAATTGACTATCATATAGCATGAAACTCACGCTGAAAATGACTGAAACAAGTACTTGGTCATTCAAATAATTGTTGCAGCTCAAACTGTTTTACAATATAGGTAATATAGGCAAAAACATAAAAAATACCAAAATGATATTCTCACAAATGCTTATGGAGAAATAAATAAATTGAAACAGTAGGGGTGTAATAGGGTATTAAATTCACAGTTTTATATGTACAACAGTTATCAGGTTAATGTTTGATATTTTTGTTTTACTGGAGAAATCTCTTTAATTTTTCTTTTGAAAAACATGAACCTGAACCGAGGTAGGTTCATGGGCCATAATTAATGTTGTCAATAAATGATCTAAAAGAAAAAAAGAAGAAAGGGTTTCGGCTTTCCTCAAACTTAATAAAAAAAAGGATGAGCACGAGATTGAATATTATACCGAGCTCCAGCACTTTGTGTTCTTACACAGCTTGTTATTGCTTTACCTTGAAATGAATCTGCAGCAAGAAGGTACTTGAACATTGTGTGGAGAAGGACTTACACCTCAGTCTGTTTTAGTCTACCTCTAGTAATAGATTCAAACGGGTGTTACAATCACAACATTAGTTTGTTCTGAGAGACATAACATTCCCTGACTTGGGTTGAACAGCACATTTATTTCTGGAAAAGTATTTTTTGTGATGGGTTTTTGTTGTCATTGTTTTTCAATTTGTCATCATCAGTGACATCTGTCTCTTTGCATTCTTCTGTCCACCTTCAAAAGACATTTAGAAGTTTTCTTTGATTTAAGCTGCATAGATAAAGATATGTATTGTATATATGTAACTTGGAGGAAAGGCTTGTCATACTGAGAATAGCGCTGGTCCACCTTAACAGCCCGCCTTAAGCGAATCTGAGCCAAAGTTGTGGCTAACTGTGGAGCTAACCCCTTCAATAAGCAGACTGTGGCACCCAAGACATGGGAACTTGGCTTGTGTCTTGGGGAGTTGTTGCGACCCAAACTCGTTAACGTTATGTGTTGCTGCTAGATTGTATGCTACTATTGTTTATTTGCACACCGGATAGCACTTTGAGTAATGCTCTTATTTTAACTTTCTTTTATATTGTTTTTAATATTGGGGAGTGCCATTGTAAGTATAATGACATCTTATCTTTCACATTGTGACATTGTTTTCACATTATCATTTGATACATCTTGATACATCCATAAAACTATTTATTTAATTGAATATAGCCGCTTTAAACCTGCCGTAGGCCATATATTTTTGGCATCATTAGGCAAAAAATCAATAATAACCTGTCAACATATTGTAATTCAAGTGTTCTGAGAGATAACTAGACCTCTGCATCTCCTCATGTCTCTGTTTTTAGGCTTTAAAAAAAGCTAGCCCGTGACTGGGAACTTTGACCAATCACAGGTCATTACAGGGAGTGTTCCTATTGGCTGTTCATTCAACAGTGGCAGATGTCAGTCACTCGCGAACTCCGATCAAATGGTCAAACTAGGCAGCGCTGATCAAATACGAATCAATATTCTGTTACTGTAGTGCCTATTTCTACATCTTGTAGTGTACTGTTTAGCTGTAAAATGATAAAGTTTGCTCCGTCTGGTGGGCGGTGCTTGGTATTTCCTCAACTGATCTCAACATGGCTGCCGGGTCACAAACTTACCCATCTTACAGCTAAACAGTACACTACAAGATGTTTCTGAAAACATTTGAGGCGAGAAATATTTAGTTCAAAACATTAGCCCACCCATCACTGATGCCTGTTGTTGTGTCTGTGCCTGTTTGTGAGTCTTGACAGCATTTTATGTTCCTTTCTATCTTGGACATCAGTTTTTTACTTTGTGTCAGATTTGAATTTTTTTTCTGAGAGAACAAAAACAGAAAAGAAGGGGAAATGGAAGAAAAAGCAAGGTAACAGAAAGGTCAGCATGATTTTTTATTTCTAAATGAAGTTATCTAGAAAATGGCACCATTTAACAGCTCGGAGATGGAGACTCGGGAATGATTGGCATGATTGCTCAGCTAATTTATCCGTTTCTGATAATCGCTGTCATTTTTATGACCCTGTAATGTTCTTATTGGGTCAATAGGTCAGTGATTGACAAGATTCCACTCAGGTTGAGGTTTTGTTCTTTATTCTTTAATACCGTTGCCTTCAAGACTGGAGGAAGACTCATTTTTTTGTTATTTATTTTCCGTATAACTTCAAAATTTGGTCGGGAATGGATAAAAAAAGTTTGACTATGTATAGAACATGTGTATTGATTAGATATTATTATAATAATTAAGTATAAATAGTAGTAGCAGTAGTATCTCTTTCCTCCCTTATTGATTATTGTCATTGTTGCTGAGAAATAGGGAAAGCGCTGTTGACGTTAAATTACCTCTCAGCTCTTCCTTCTGTCATTAACCCCGCAAAATCAATTTCACCCTCCCCTGCTCCCAAAAAGACATCCATGACCTCTACTTTCACAAAGGTGGTAACATCTGTGAGCGAATTACATCTTAAGTAACGTGTGCGTGTGTGTTTGAGAAAGAGTGTGAGTGGGGAAAAAAGAGAGCAAAATGATCTGCTGAACTTTTAAATGAACCGAGCTACAATAATTCTGATTTTCAGAAGTGTGCTTATTTTTTGTGTACATTATGAGAGGGGTAGGATGGGGAGTGCATGTGTACCATGAGTATTTCTTACTCATTTACAGTAAAACACTTGACACTGTCAAATATATTTGGCCCCACTGCATCGGCCGAATAGAGAAACATTGTCTGTCCTGAAAATAATGCAGCCCATATTATCCAGATGGTGCTGATTCACATCAGTAAGCTCAGCTTTTGAGCTTCACAGCCAGATCCTTGAGATTCTGTCTAAGATCTACAGACGGGGAGCCCAGGCGGGATTTAGACGGTACAGAAAATCTGGGCCTGTGTGTGCAAAGCTCCTAAGAACTAAAGGACTCACTCAGGATCACTAGTGAGGTCACATTACCATGTGAACTTCTATGGAGATACTTTGAGGCAACATGGTGGAGCAATTTCACAAAGTGATGACATATTGTACTTTGTTGTACTTTGTTTTTGTTACAGAGCAATATATCAGATCAGATCCCATTACTGCACAGGAATGCTGACTAAAGTTGTGGCTTGTGTATCATCACTCTTTTTACTTTAAAGATATGCACATAAACCAATAATGCCTTACATTACTTTATGATATGCTCCTACATGAGTACAACTCAGATTTTGAGGCTTCAAAGAGCTTGTTGTTCTTCACTCGTGTGACGACAAAGAAAGAAGTCAGCAACACCAGAGCAAGATGGGGAATTTTGGAAAGCAGTTTTTTCACAAATGCATCCAGAGATCTTTGCTCACAGCTGATTCGATATAGGAAATGAAATCCTTTGAAATCTGTCTCTCTACCTTAGAGTAGATAGGGTTCAAAGACACTTTATAGGCATCAGTCAATAAACAACTCATACCTATGGATGCTATTGCTGTAAAATGTAATATTCCTCGCTCTATGAGTAGACCCTGGTTTTGTCTGTTTGCATTTCATCGTCTCTAATCTCTTCCATCTTTACTTTAATATGTCTGCATTTTCTCAGCATGTTCCCACCCTTTTTATTTTTCTGATTTCCTTCTGTTTTTGTGTTTGGAGCCTATATTTCTTTCTATATCCTGTTCATTTTGTTTGTTTTTTTTTTACTCACAGCTAGTTCGTTTCCACTTTCTGTCTCATCACACCGGCTATTTTTTTTCCTCTCTTCTGTTTTTTTTTTTCATTTTTTCATCTCCTGGCCTGTGTTTCTGGTGACAGATGGAGTCAGGGTGGCATCATTCAGGTAAAGATGAGTGGGACTGACAGGCCTACTGAGGACACACTGGGCCAGTACAGCACCAGGCTCACATGCTGACACACACACACACACACACACACACACACACACACACAAACAAACATGGCTTGTTATGCTACCCAAGCTTTCTCATATCTCTTGAGCATAATGAATGCAGAGTGTAATTACTGTGGAATTGTTCACTTTTAGTTTTTTAGGGATGGTTAATTTATTTGCCTAAAAAGCCCATTCAGATGTAGGTTGTGAGGGAAAAAAAAGAGAATGAAATCTTTGAAAACTAGTTATTTATGACATTTGAAAAAGCTCAAAGGCACTGCCATAGATCAAGGGGTTTCTTCAGACTTGTTAGTATACAACTCACATAACACATTTAGCCTTGAGCTCCTGCGCTAATGAAAATAGCTTGCTACCATAGTGACAAGAGCCCGCTACTCATTGTTAAGGTTCCAGTTCAATTACCAATTGGACAGAATATCAAGTGCTCAGGTGCTTTCTTTCTTTCATTCATGTATATTTGAATTTTGCTTTCCAGCGTAGACCAAACTCCTCTAAAAGAACCACGACTGCAGAGACTCTGGGTTCAATCCCCAGTAGCTGTATGCACCCAGTGGGTTTTGTGTTCCATTGAACACAGTTGGAGATGTTTGCAGGTGGGAAATCTAGCGATTGCTTCCATAGTAGTTACTGTGAAATTCAGATTTGGGAGCAGGGTTTACATTAGCCAGCATATAGATTAAATTATCAACAGCCAATATGTTTGTTGGGAAATATGCCAAATAAAGAAAAACATTCATTAATAGCATATTAAATAGCCTGATATTGTAAGATATGTTGCCAAGGAAACTTAAATATGAACTTATGTTATATAAAAGTTAACATGCCTCCCCTTGATTCTAAACCAATACACTATTTATCAAATTCAGCAAATATTTCCCCAAGGTCCGCTAGCTGTCCGTTCTGCATGTGTGTGCTGAAAAAGCCAGTGTTCATACACCACCCTGGCTCTGTAAATGGGAAACAAACAAACAAAGTGGCTCAGAATGAGCCACTAGGTACCGGATGTCATTTCTTTTTACAATCGAAGCTTCTATTCAGGTTTCTGAGTGGAGCTTTGAATGTCTGTCGTCATATTTTATAACGTTTTTGACTACAGTGAAATTGTTGTTTTTGAAAGGCTAAAGCCCAAAAATATGGATTGAAGCAGAATATTCCATTTGATAAAAACATGTTGTAAATTTTGGAAATGATTACATCCATCTTTTTTCAATACATTTTTGACTTTTTGACTTTGAACTGAGACAATTACAGTTACAAGGAGCGCCGCCTTACTGTGAGTGTGTGTGAGAGAGACAGAAAGACTGAGAGGGGAAGAGAAGCTGGACTATTGCACACAATGTTTTGGTAATGTATAATAATAATTTGAAAGTCAATGTTATGAATGAAGCTTCAAACTATTCGGTAGGATTCAGCCCTACAAGCCACACAGCACTATTTAGAATTTGACAAACGGAATGGAATTCGGAACAACCAGCCTTTTATTTTATTTAAAAAAAGTTTCTTCATTTAACTTATTTTCAAGTTATGTCACAAATGTAGGCTATTATATGGCTATTTAAAACATATGTCCAGTAGTTGTTCTATATGGCTGTAATACTGGAATATTAGCAACCCCACAGGAGCAGACGCTGAACTGCTCAAGGGCGCTTCAACAGCCAATTTTAAGGGAGCAGAGAATATCAGTTATCCACTTACAACTCGGCCGTTGGCGAGAAGATTTCGTCATGCTACAAATGCTTCTAGAGCAATGCAATTTTAAGAATAATGGACTAATATAGAAACTTCACACTCTCATTTTAAAATATCTGATGTTCCTTCCAAGGTACTGAGTGATACAGAGTCACCTCTCACATTGGTGACAAGAATAAAAGAACACATGATGTGTTAGCCAGTTGATGTCACTATATCAGCATAAATTGACCATTATAAGCAATAAATGTGCTATTTATTGCAGGGCTGTTGCACTGGATTACTTACTATGTCCAGACATTTTATATCATATACCGTATTATGTTTTAGATAGGATATGTCATATTGCTTCCACAATATGTTGAATTTGCTTAAGTTGGATCATCATTTTCACACTATCATCTCTCCGTTCTGGTTTTGCTGTGATGAAGTACTGAGGATGGCAACCCTCACCCCCTACTGCTGCCCCATCTGGCCCCTCAATGTAACTCTCGACCACAGTCGCCACGGATACTGCGACCCAATCACCTCTGCCCAGGGTTCTCATAACAGCCATGGCAACCAATTTGTCAGCTTGCCAACTAGCCAGCCGTTGCAGCCCAATGAGTATGTTTGCATATGCTGACTACATTGTTCTTGGTCACGAACACTATTTCAAACTTCTACATTGGTAACTTTAGTTTCTTCATCAGAAGACTGGTCTGCGGTCTGCATCAATAACTAAGAGAAGAAGTGGAGTGTAATGATGGGGGCCAAACTGTTCTCATCGTACAGCACGGAGGCTTGAGACAAATCCTTTATTTTACGCGGGGACTGACTGACGCAGGACATTCCGGCTCAGCGCTGAGCACCTGTGTTGGCACTCCACTTGAATGGAGTTAGTTGTTAATGCGACAGCCTTTTCTCTGTTGAGTCAGATTACTGTGCTGTCATCAGAGTTTCATGAGGAGAGGCCATCTGCTCAGACAGATCTTACAAGATGACTGTGGGTTGATACCGAGCCCTCTGGGGAGAGCACACTGACAAGGATCCTGTACAAACCTATTGATCTGAAAATGTAGACGTAATGGTTTTCTAATTTTTACTTTTGTCTTCAAATGGCTTCATGACCCAAAGCTTGAGCTGCACAATTGAAAATGCAGTGTATGTGTAGATGGATGGATGCTAATGTCATGTTAGTGGGGAAAACAACTTTCACTGAGCTTTTCTTGGCTCCTAACTTGATTATTTAAAGATGTAGGTCGGTTTTCTAAAGCTTTTTCTGTTCAATAATATTTATTTTGATTGGCTGGTTCAATAATGTCATCTTCTGATAACTTAGAGGAACGGTGTGTAACATTTCGGTGGATCTATTAGCAGAAATGGAATATAATATTCATAACTATGTTTTCATTAGTGTATAATCACCTGAAACTAAGAATCATTGTGTTATTGTTTGCGGACTTGGGGGTCCCCAGACCCCACTTTGAGATTCACTGGTGTAGGACATATTGTTGTGCATATACAGTACATGCTACACTCACACCTGATGAAAAACTCCTCAACCCTCTGAGACCCACAATATTGTAGACCCATTTTTGTCTTTTTTAGGGAGGTACAGGGGGTCTTTAGGGGAAGATAGCAGGTCAACAGTAGATGTCACATAGAAGTGGTGTACATCATCTGAAAGCTGTTTTTTTCCCCCCACAACTGCATGTGATTATCATAAAGTGGGCATGTCTGTAAAGCAGACTCATGGGTACCCATAGAACCCATTTTCATTCCCATATCTAGAGGTCAGAGGTCAAGGGACCCCTTTGAAAATGGCCATGCACGTTTTTCCTCACCAAAATGTAGCCTAAGTGTGCAGCGTTATTCAGCCTCCTTCCCAACATGCTAGCATGACATGGTTGGTACCAATGGATTCCTTAGGTTTTCTAGTTTCATATGATATCTGTACCTTCTCTAGCTCTAAAACTGAACCTGCTAGAGCATCTGAAAGTCAGGATCACGGGGTCTCAGAGGGTTAAAGCCTTAGTTAGAAATAAAATCTTCCTCATCAACCTGCCTTGTGAGAAAAGAGTTGAAACTATCTAACACACTTGTAGTCATGGTTCAGGCAAGAACACCTTCATCAGCAGTTCATAATAAGAAACCATCTGTTTAGATCTTATAGGACTGACGGGGCGATACAAATACTGATGACTTCTGGATAGTAAAGATAGTTCACCATATGCTAACAGAGTATGAAAACACTATGCTTCGCAAATACGGTAGAGGAGTGATGCTGTGAGATAATAATGAGGAGAAAGGGACTGAAAAAGGAGAGAGGGGCACTGGGAGTTGGAGCAACGGGAAAAGTGAAAATGCTGACAACACTGGCGAGAGAGACAAATTGAATGAATGTAGGCAGAGTGGGGAAGATGAAAGCATTAGGATAACGATGGAGGGAGGATAGAAAAAGGGACAAGAGGGGAGAGAGAGAGAGAGAGAGAGATGCAAAGTGACAGACAGAACGAAAGAGGGGTGAAGGAAACAAGGAGTCACAGACTAAAATGGAAACTGATGGACGAAGAAATGAGTAATAACAGTGAGCAACAGCAAGCTTTAGAGAAAGACAGTCAGTGCGTAAATCAAATAGAGACAGAAGCTAAGCTCAGCCGAATTAAAAACACAAAAGGACAGAGATAGATAATGAGAAGTAGGAAGAAAAGGTTTGTATTCCCATTCCTTGTCTGTGATGAATCATAGGCCATTTAATTATACGATTAGCCAACACACACACACACAAACAGACAGACTTTCTAATGATAGCGTGTTGGTCAGCCATTAGGCTTCACCATGACAGACTAATAGAACTTCCCATTATAGCCAGCCCCCTTCACACACAATGGCAAACAGTTCCTTTACTTACTCTAGATTTCCTCTAAATATGGTGCCTGTCGGAGTCCCTAATGACTGTGACTAGAACATTATAGGGATCCATTAAAGAGGAATTGTTTTCCCTCCACTCAGGGCAAGTGGAACGCTCGCGTGGGGAAAACTAATTTCTCCCACCACATGAATGTATCATTGTTATTCACACACACACACATCGGTCTCACTCAGAGACAACATGTATGAATGCAAACAAACACACAGTAAGGAAGGAGAGAATCTATCATATTTAATTTTTCCTTTTATCTATCTGCAATATCTATTCTTCCATCCATGAATGCAGCATTCAGCAACAGTCAGGTCATTTGTACAGTATTGTCATTATTTATCGGCTTATAAATAACTTACCTGTGTGTATCGAGTTGTGCAAAACAGCTTAATTTACATAAATGAGGTGATTAAGGCTTAGCAGCATCACAGCGCGACGGCAGCTTTGAACTGATGCAGATGCAGAGCATTTTAATTTCGTTAAATGCATGTAATCTTATTACCATATATAGGATGTCTGTTGACATTATGTTAACAATCACTAGAACAAATGCCTCTGAGGTTCAATAAGCTCATTGGGAAACAAGGCTCCTGTTTGTTTGTTTGTTTGTTTATCATCCCAGTAGAAAGTTGTAATATAAGTCCTTCCTCTGTTCTTACTGTAAATCCCCTTATTATAATGGAAACAATATATTACAATGCAACATCACAGATACAATAATAATACAGTAACACCAACAAAAGTACACTATATTTTCAGATTTCAGTTCACAAGAAAGAGTCACCTCTACAGTCGGATTTAGTTGGAAAATAAATAGATTAAAGCCCTCGCAGCCACATTGGGTGAATAAATAATAGGTGTTGAATTCCAATATTATGCTCTACGTGCTACTGGCCATTTTCACTTGGAAGCTGGAAATTGTTTATTAACCTTTCTGTTAAATCTTGCAGACAGGATGAGTTAAAGCTATCTATGTAGCCCTTTTGAGGAATTAAATAGCCGTGCCTTCTGGATGTTATAATGCTGTTAGATAGATAGCTGAATGTTGAGGAAGTGTTCATATAAGAACCAGCTGGGTTGGCCTTTCAATATGTCATGGCATCATTACAATTACAGATTGTCTGCTTGTTTGTCTTCTCTTTTATACGCCGTCACATGCAGTGATTACAACTAGCCGTGGACACAGGTGCTCTGGCTGGAGGCCCACCTGTTTGCCTCATTGTGTCTCTCTCTGCTTTGTTCTATTTTGTGTCTCTGTCGTTGTCCATTTTAATGTTTGCCCGAGCACCTTTCACATGCATCCATTGTGGTGGGACAGGGGAGCTCATTTTTTGGCCCACCCATTATTTATTTTCTTTTTCCCTCTCAGAAGCTTGTTTTTTGGCTTCTTTTTAGTCTTTTACTCATCAAGGGTATTTTTTATTTATTTATTTCTAGGTAGGGTAGGGCAGCCAAGCACTAAACCCCTCCCCCCAAACAGTGATTGTCCAATCATAGCTTAGCAACATAACTTGACAGGTCAAGCTTGGGATTTCTTTCATATGCCAAAGCGATGTGCATTTGGCACTAGTGAGAGCACTACTCAGTATTTAAACATTTTGTATGGATGAATGGATTAAACTGTAGTAAACTAGCAAGACCAAGATTCTGCATGTCACTGGCTAACTAGTGTCATTAATTTGTAGGTTTACTGTACAGGTGACGTTAGAAAAAGCCCTGTTCAGGACCGGCATATGCATATTCTCACACTATATAGGAGCAGTCCTGGATGCTACTATGTGAGTGTAGGCTAACGTTAGCGGTTCACAGTAATAGTCCTTGGTGAAGCCAAAGTACCTTAGCATATAGAACTAAATGTTAATTTTGAAAGGCTAAATGCCAACAAATATGGATTGAAGCAGAATATTTTGTTAGATAAAAACATGTGAATTTTTGAAAATGGTTACATCTGTCTTTTTTCAATACAGTTTGACTTCTGGACTGAAGACTGAGACAATTACAGAGAGAGGATGGAGCGCTCCGTCACTTGTGTATCCCGAGAGAGAGAGACAGAGAGAAAGATGGTGGACTGCATGGCAATGTTTCTGTAAGTTATTGATAATAATAATTTAAATGTCAACATTATGAATGAAGCGTTAAACTATTCAGTAAAGCCCTAATTATATATGCATATAGTGCACACACAGGACACAACTTTTATAGTTAGACAAGAAGTGTAATTATTTTCGCTGTAATTTCTGATATTTTACACATACTGTATGATATGAGGAATACTGTGGGCCTACGTACCTTAGTGTGATTATAAGTGCAAGTGAATGAATATTGGCGTGCAAATTAGTGTCTATATCCCATTCATTGTCTCAATATGCTTATACGGCCATTATGTAAATGCGTCAATTTGGCTGCCGGAGGAGAGGACAAACGTTAATCGGCTACTCCTGGCGACTGTCGAGGGGCTTTTATCATGAAAAAAACCCCACCAAAATCACATCTATTTGGTTTTCTAAATGTTATTCGACCGATATGACAATACAGTTATGTGCAGGATAGGTATTTAGGAAAAGTTAGGACAGGAGGGAAACATATCATACACAATGACGGAATGAATAAAACCACAACGTTAAATGGCGTGGACTATGGCGGTCCTAGTGTTAAGAAACACATATTTTTATTACATCACATAGGACACACATCTTTTTTAAGTGAACATCCTTTTTAGTGAAAAACAAACAAGACTTTATTTTTCACTTCTCTACTATGATAGCGAGCTAGACAGCTTTTTCAAGTCACTCAAGTGAGGATATTCACAACTATACGGATTATGGAAATTTCATGGAAATTCACCACGATCAATTTGTGAGTGTTTTTTATCGCAATCCACGGTAAAATCCTATATCGTCACATGTCTACTCGTGAGTATGTTGACCTGTCGAGAGTGAGATGGACGAGAGAGAGAGGAAGACGGAGGTGTGGGACACCAGTATATTGTCTGCCAAGACTTTCTCCTTATGGGAGCTCCCTCGGCATGAGACTTGGCACCGCTTCTCACTCCATAATGATTACAAATGAAGACACACTGTTTGTTCATGTGCTCGTGTGTGTGTTTTCTCTTCCAGATTGTTGTCCTTGTTAACATCTTTAATTTTTCTTTGTGTATGTATTTTCACAGCGCTGCCTCTACACTAATAGAGGCACCAAGCTTTTGTTTGAGTATTTTTTTCTTTGAGGGGATACTTTGAGGTTAAACAAACCAACACCACATTTCACAGTGTTACAGTTGTTTACAGAATCAACAACCAACACATATCAACTGAAGAGTGAAAACTGGAACATGTCCAGAATATACTGTGCATCTTCCCTACTAAAATAAGTTATAGGTTTCAATTTAAGTTAACTGTATTTGACATATAACTGTTGTGTATGGTATGTTGGAGTCATTTGTTGAAACTGAAAATAGTGCTATGATGTTTGATGTTACAGGGACTGTGGTGGATGTTAATGCAGATCCCATTGTTCTGAATGCATAAAAAAGTAAACTTTTTTACCGAGATTTTATGCATATGGTGGTGTGGTCTAGGAAATATATCTTCTTGCTTATAGTATCGCAATATATTGACTTGTAACCCCAATATCATGACACTTGATCCATCCTATCGCCAGATTCGTGCCAATACACAGTGCTACTCACTAAATCATGGGTTACAGTGAACCCAAGAGACTGTGTTTATGGATGGGAAGCCAATTAGGGTTCCCATCTTTGTCAGTACACTTGTGACTCCAACTGGTTCATCAGGGCGTCTGTGCAACAGAGTTTTTGCAGAGTATGATTCCACTTTCCATGTCCAGTGGTGTAGGAGTTGTGGCTAACAGCTCTCTTAGAGGTACTGTAGGGATGCACCGATACTGAGACTGGATCAGATATTGAGCCGATACTGATTCAAATAGCTCTATTGGATATCGGTGACAATGGGGTCTATCTATTGAATTAAATTCTGTATCGATATACTATATGTATTATAGACTATTATTTTAATTCCTGTTTAAGTTTTGACCAATTTGTTGCTGCATTAAAACGGTTTACACTTGAGTTGTAATTCCAGTTAATTTTGATGATTTTTTACCAAGTTTCTGGTGTACAATTTATTATTTTAATAATAAATAACAATTAAATAAATTCATATCTATGTATTTATTGGTAACATTTTTTAATTTTTTTTTAAAGTTAGGAAAACAATGATTAAGTCCAACTGATGTTACCTTACACATAAAATAATGATCCCAGTCACTTCCACACAGTGAGGCATACACCTTATTAATTAAACACTGGTATCGGATCGGTACTCGGTACCCAAAGCCATGGTATCGCTATCGGTATTGGGACTGAAAAAGTTGGATCGGTGCATTCCTACTTAGAGGATACAGTACAATAAATGCCATTTGTAGTCTTGTGACTTGCGACTTGGGCGATATACCCGGGGTAGGTTGTTTAGCTCTGCACTCAATTTATATCAATATGCCCCCTGTACAAATATGCTAATGTTGTGGCTTGAATGCTAGTAATGGGTTTCAACTTTAAATTAACTGAATGGATATACATGCATTTTACAGTGCCAGTAGCTTAACTTACATTGGTGTCTCAGGTACATCAAGTTACACCTGCACAGTGGGTTGAATGGATACATGAGAGTGGGCGTGAAACTTCAAGTTTCAGAAACAGCTGTATATGTGGGTTTGACATGATTATTTCATAAGTATTTGGGGTAAATGCTTATTTTTTGGTTTAATATCAAGCATGCTGCACTAGTATGAAACTATTTGTAAATGCTTCTGGACTGAATATTCATGAATACAGCTGGCTGAACTGTGCTAGAGCACATGTGGTTTACTTATCAATTTCAGAGATGTTCGTCTCCAATAACAGAAAATATCACATGATGAAAAGAGATGTGCAACTCTATAACCATCACCCAAGAACCAGAAAACTCACAGAATACATGACCCTGCTCAGATTTAGATATCTAGGTACAGTAATTGAAATTGAAATTAATAAAATGAAGGAATCAAAAGGTGCTGAAAGAAGCTGCAGTTCCAAAACAGTTTCAACAAATTCACATGCCAGTTTGTGTTGAGTAAGCAACTCAGTGTCTGATCCTAGTCTAGGGCAATTTTCTTTTGATGATGATGTTTAGTGTCATTACAAAATCCATGTACTGCAGTGAACTATGGATACATACATACATACAGTATATTCCACTAATTACACTTATGAATGTTATAATGTTCAGTTTTTTTTTAAACTGCTGTAGAGAGGTGTTGGTTTACTAACTTATAGAAAAATACCTCCGCTAATTAAATCCATGCTCTACTTTATAAGTGCTGTGATTATGTCAGAGCAAGATACTTTGCTGGGTGTGTTTCACCGGTGTTTTTCACCATGAATGGCCGGACCTGGATGTGTTTTTTCCCATGAACCAGAGTGTATTTCACTGTGTTTCTGACCGCGAGCACACAATCAATTTGTCTTTCATTTATTGGCTCTTTTTATCGACTATGATTTAATTATCGTAATAATAAATAATATTTTAAACTTCCCATTATCGGCCGCTAATTTATCGTAATCGATATACATCGTGCATCCCTAGTTGCCAGTTTAGTTTGGGTTGCCAGTCCCAGGATCATGTGGACACAACTGTAGGAATGAAGGAAGGAGATTGAAAAGGTGCAACTGACACTAGCTTTGTGTCATGAGGAACCATTTTCTTACTGTCCTCTTTTGACATTAACAAGCTAACTCAGTTTAGTTATGTAGTGCCACCGTAAATATTTCATGAGTGGACATATTTGCCCAATCTGACGTTCTGTTGTGCCTTTCTGCTTTGTCTTTTATAATATCTGAGGTTATACAGTCATGTATTACTGCTTAGTTTCATTGTATCTTTTACATGTTTTCTTCCACAGCACATGTACTGAACCGGTGTCCTCCGTATATTTTGTATTGTATGGTTTGTGTGCTGAGTCATGAGTGACACATTAATGATGTTTGTTCTATTTGTTTTCCATCTATTCTGTTTTATTTACAGTAGAGTTATTATTTGAGCCAAATCACCTCCATGTTTATGGGATGTGAAACAAATTTGGGCAGCACCAGGGAGAGATAGTTTTTATAGAAGTGTTTATGGCTCATTGACATCCTGTCGCTGTGTTTATGAGTCGCTGTGCCCGTCACACCACTAAACAGCCTGGCTCCCTCAAGGGCATCAGGACCAATCAATATAGACAGAACCAGACTTTAATAATCCAGCACGACATATTCTCTGAGGTTTATTGCTGGGTCGCAACGCACGCCAGTGCACAAGAGACAAGTGTTCAGTTTTATTTCCATAATAGTGACAATACATGGGTTGGGGCTGAATCTACATGTAGCAGATCATTTAGTCTCTGATATAACCAACAATTACTGAAGCACATGTTATAACAGCCACATCCAGAGTGCGAGGTTGTATTCAAAGCAATATGATCTGCTCTTTCTATTACAGCAGACATTGGACATATCAGAAATGATTGGATTCTTAGTCATAATGGCAACAACAATCAGATGTGCACAGCTTGCTTGTAATAATATAAACTCATATCCCCGGTGGATTTTCCGTGATAATGAAATGTATTACGGGCAGAACAGACGCTCTTAGACTATTGAGTGAAAGGCTTCGGCTGTAACACATTTGATAGCAGAAATATGTTGATTTGAATGGGGTAAAATATGGAATCGTCCCATCCCTCACATGTTTACACACAATACATGAATCCCTTTTATGTAATTTTTTGAGAATTTGAGGGGAATGAAAACATACCTGGGCCACGTTTTCCATTGTTCCACTTGAATAAATGGATCTCTTCATTGTGTTGACTCTGAGCCTTCTGCCGTCCCCTATCATTGACAGAAAGAGGTGATTGTTGGAGCTGGTGGCATTGCTATGGTAATACACAGGGAAATGGCATTGTGACAACTGTGATCTAGCTTTGATTCCAGTAACTGCTCTCCCAGCAGGGTGAAAATGGGCCTCAGCTTAGCCTTGTCATACAACAAAAAGCACTTAGTGGGAATAAAACGCCAAGGCAAAAGGCAGGCTGCTCCAAGACAAGCCTTTGACAAGCTGGCAGTCTGCCATTTTGATTATCTAAATTCACCGCTAAAGAGCTATGAAATATGAGGGAAACTATCAAGCGACATCCCTTTGGCAGCCACAGGAAATGTAACTGTTGTGTATTTGTCCAGTAATGACTTCTCCCCCTCTTGTCAATATGACCTTATCTAAACCTTATCACCAAAGTGTGTGTCAAGTTGACCACAATTTGAGCTCTAGATATACAGATTAGCATCTTAACAGACAGGAAACTCGTGCAATGTTGCTCTCACTCGCTGTGGGCTGGCAACGTTTAACAGGTGTTTGGTACAGACGTCATCTCAAGTGTTCAACAGATGATCTCTCCTTCTTTGACTCATCGACACAAACTCTTCAAATTCACCACTCACTTCGCTGCCATGGTCTTCGTCCCCACATTTCAAACTGGAAAAACAAAGAACATACCTCCCTTTATCAGTAAAAACAGCCATGGCTTGCTTTGTTTGGAATACTGCGCAGAATTGTCCCCAATTTGGTGGACTATGTATAAAAGCAGTTACAAGTCCTTTATTTCTCAACCATAGATGTGAACAATCTCCAACACCCTTAAGGTCTTTGCACAGCAAGTCTGTATTTTTTGTATGTGTTTTTTAATCCACAGAAACCTTGCACACTGAGTCAGATGCATTTTGTTATTCTATTCGTGGCGGAATTTTGCAGTACAAGACAAAACTGGATTAAAGCTTCAGTAGGCAACATTTTGTGGCATCATTGGGCAAAAATTCCATAATAACCTTTCATCATATTGCAATTCAAGTGTTCTGAGAGATAGCTGGACATCTGCACCTCCTCTTGGCTCTGTTTTTAGGCTTTAAAAAAATCCAGCCCGTGACCGGAGACTTTGACCAATCACAGGTCATTTTAGAGAGAAAGTGTTCCTATTGGCTGTGATCCGGCTGGTGGGCGGTGCTTGGTATTTCCTCAAGAGATCTCAACATGGCTCCCGGGTCAAAAACTCTCATTTTTCAGCTAAACAGTTTGATCAACAGAGGTCGGATTTATGTGTGAAAAAGCCTTTAGAGTTGAAAGTCAGCACTTTAAACTCATATAGCATCTTTTACATTTCAAATCCAGTGTGCTTGAATAGAGACTAAACAGTGAAAAATATATTACCGTCCTCATACTTTTTCTGTATATCAATATCGGCCTTTTCTTTCTACAGATCCTACTGCACCCCAATAAAGGGGGTGTCTTTCTGAATTATCATTCCCATTTTCCTTATGTGCTCAGGTTTTTGGGGGAGTCTTTTTTGTGTTTTTAGAGAGCTGAGGCTGGGTCAGGAACGGTTGCTGATGTGATCTTGTAAACTCCATTGAGACATTGTATGTGATATAATGGCTCAATTACAGGGCACTAGTGCATCCCACTAAACATTTCATGAGCACTAGACCAAATTTAAAACTACCACTTAATGTGACTTTTGACGCGCAACACATTCATACTTTTTCATCCTAATTTTGCTACTCATCAATGCTTTAAAGTAATAGAGGCATTTTACAAAAATAGTCATTTGCTGCACTTGTGTACATCAAATAAATGCATAGAGTTGAGTGCACAACAAAGTTCCCTTATGTGTAATGCTTACTGCTACACTTAAGATCCTTATGTCTTACGGGTGGTTGACTCAGCAGTTCCTCAGTATCTATTTGTTATATGTGGCCTCATTTTGCCTCTCCTGGGCCATTTCACCTTCTGTTGCTACTGTGAGAGATCTAACATCTGCTGGTCTTTTTACCACATTAGGGACATACAGGGGCGGATGAGGAAAATAAGAATTATTCATTATTTGGCTGGAACAATGTCTGTTTTACTTACATGCTAGCTTGTTAGTGTGGACCTCTGTCTACAGTATGTCAGAGAATCATCCCATGGCAGGGAAAAAAGAGCTGCTTTAGATGCTTTAGGCGGCTAGCTGCCGACTGTAGGAGGATGGAGGATCAAAGGCAGTTGGACTGGTCTAGTCTGTGGTCCATGGAGGAGATGATGAGGATCAATGGTCTGGAGGCTGAGGTTAGGTAGAGTGCTGCTCTGTCTCAACACGACGGGGAGTCTTTGTTCAAAACTAGATATCCGCCGATTCCAATTTTCTTTCTTTCTAAGAACTATAATTGACAGCATACACAAACAATTTTGTAACTTTTCTTTCATTGAAAATTCAATTGTATGTTCATACATATCAGAGAAGAACGAGAGAAAATATTCTATACTGTGTATGTAGGCGTATTATAAAGAGTCAACTATTATCTATCTAAAACTATGTATCTATTTATATATGTATTTATACAAACCTATTTATGAATCCATATCCATTTACAAGAATGTAAATGTGTGTGTATTATATTAACTCCTGCGGCAAGCGGCTTCCTCCTGCCTGCCACACATCCACAGATTGCGCAAGAAAAGAGGGAGAGACCCCGCGCTGTTGGCAGAAGAGCCGATCACTGCAATTACTCTGAGCAGCCTGCATTGGAATGAATTACAATATAATATATTTGAATGTATTTCTCGCTTTTCCCCCGATGGTCTGAATAAGTTACTAAATTTGTTGCTAGTTGCTTTTTAGAGATAAAGTTGCTAAGAGGGTCTGAAAAGTCGTTAAATCTAGAGAACAAGTTGGCAACACTGTGTGTGTGTGTGTGTGTGTGTGTGTGGCTCTAACAATAGCCGGTTACAGTCTGTGTCATTGTATGTGCGACATGAACCATCGTGCGTTGCATGCATGTAAATTTGACCAGCACAGAATCGGCTACATCTGAGACTGATCATCCGGTCATAGGTCATAGCCGATCAAGCTGAAAATTGATCGATGCATCTCTTTTCAAATCACTGGTCGTGTGAAGGTATATTAGCATTCTGCTCTCATAGCTTGATTGGAGCTGCTCCTGCATTGCTGTGCTGAAAAGATGAAACACTGAGACAATGCCCTGACCATGGGAAACTGCCAATCCAATAGGACCCGAGGTCATGTTGATCTCACAGTGCGCTGTCATTCATTCGGCCCCCGACTGCCACACTGTGAAGAGGACCAGGTTATCTTTTCATCCTTTGACAAAAATGTCCCCTTTTTCACCCTGATGGTCCTCAGGGGTGTCTGCATTATCTGAGGATGTATCACTGTGCTCTGGGTTGTACTTTTTATCATCTTTTTCTTCAGGTGTCTCCTCGTCCTCTCCGTCAGTATTTTCTTGTTCCTCTTGAACATCTTCATAAAAAATGAGGTCAAGACCTTTTTTGTCATTCTCTCGTGGAATTGGAAAATACAGCAATGGGGGGGTATTGGCTTGTCGTGCAGCACCTTTGTGTCGTTATGTCACCACCGCTGACTGTTTCATGTGAGATGACTATAAATTTAGTATGGTTACATGTGTGTATGGTGCACATTTCTCAGAGAGAAATTGTTGCCCCCTCAACAAAGATCAATAAAAAAGGAAAAAGTGAAATTATCAATTTGACTATTTAAGATACGATGAACTAGCAATATAACATAGGATATAATTGAGTATCGATAAAACCAGTACAGTATGGTATAGTAAATATAGTAAAGTGTAGTAGAAATATATAGTACAACAAATTTCAGATTTGTATTATTTTTCCAGGTTGGTCAAAATCTACATGTTACATCTTCTCTTTAGCTCTTAGTTGTATTACTAACTGGGTGTAGGAAAGCTTTATTCCTGCTTCCTTTGCCAGATGCTCTCATCGTTATATGTCAAGAGAAATGCTGCAAGGCATAATTGTCTCTGTCTCTTACATACTTAAGTTTATTGTCAAAGGCAACGTCAAGCCCTGTCACACAGTAACATATGACTGAGTAGCTCCTTGCCATGGTATTATTTGCCCCAATGTTGGCAGAAGAAAGAAAACACTTACATGACTCATTTGCAATGACATGAAATTTCTAGCAGTCAACTCAAGCAAAACAAAAGCATGGAGGAAGATGTGTACCATATGACCATTCCACTTCATACTGCCCTTTTCGTTCTGATGTCTACTTGCCGGTATCATGGTTTAAACGTGAGTCAAAATGCAACAAACAAGATGATTTTTGTACATCCTCTTCTTGCTTATGTAATGTTTGTGTGTGTGTTTTAACTAAAAATACTTTATCATTGCATTTATTTTACTTTTTTCTCCCAGAGTTTTTGAAAAAAATTACCATTTAAGAAAAAACAGTATACTTAAAAAATTATGCAGATTGCATCTCACACTTTTCTGTTATTGCAGAACTCTGAATGTAAAAACTTTCCCTGAAATCTAGCCTTAAAAAATAGGCGGTGAGATTATAGAGTCAAGCATAATTTGGTAAAGGGTATAAATTACTGTATGTCAACTATTAAAATAAGCAATAAAATATTGTGTAAAATTCAATAAATATAAAGGTGTACATGGTACAAGATGAGATTCCTTTAGGAGCCAGGAGCACGACGAGGAGATCCATTTGTTTGGATTTTTATTTGATATCTCATAAAACCAAACAGCTTCCAATAATCCTGTTTCCGGGATGTGACGCCCATATCGTTCAGACCTCCATCAAGGACAAATTGCTTGGATGGTGAATGTCAGATTATGTTTTCATGGGAATGCATCTATATATTCCGCTCCTCCTGTTTCCCTCCATTCATCTCTGGCTGTCTCTCACTCTTTCAAACCGTCTCTCCATCTTACTGTCTCCATCTATTTACCAGTCCTCTATTCTGCTCTCTCTCGCTTTCTCTCAAATACACACACATTCAATCTATTCCCTCTTTCTCTCTCCGTCTCTCTCCCTCCTCTCCCTCAGATATCAGTCATACTTCAGCTTGGCTGGGCTGGGCCATGACTGGGTAGAGAGGGGAGGTAATTGAATTTCTCTCCTAGAGTGACTCACATCAACACAGACAATTCAGACATAGCCAGGCGCGACGTAATAGACAGGGAGGGCATCGCGTCGGCTTAGAACCGCAATTAACTACAGGGGGACACAGACGCTTGAAGCCTGAAGAAGAAACCGGGGGAAATAAATGTGACGGCAATCTCTTCAATTTTACAGTCCATGTATTCATGGTTCTAAGACTGATATGTCATTAGAGGAGCTGCTCCTCAAGTCAGAGGAAATCAGAGGGGGCTGTACATATTCCAGTTCAGGTCAAACAGTGTTGGAAGAAAAATGTCACCCCATCGGAAGCAAAACGATGACGATACTCTCTTTAAACTGGCCAAGCTGCTAACTTTCACATACTTGTGATTCATTTACACATTAGTCTGTCAAAGCTGATAGTTAATTGTCAGGGGATAGTTGGTAGTTACATGGGCTGAGTCTATTATATATATATATATATATATATATATATATATATAAGGAGTAAAATTAGTCAAATTAACCATGCCTTAACTTTGACCGTGACCGAATACCTCCTTTTAAGTTAAAAATGGGCGGTGAGAACGTTGGTGCAGAAGAAAACTATACCCCCACCAAGACAAACTTTCAGCCGACCTCTATCCGTCCTTACACAACATTTGGTGTGGATATTCACGCTGCCAAAAAACTTTAATTCAAACAGACACCTCTCCTTAGCTCTTAGACAATATTTGCTGCACACATTCATTAGTCTGCCCTTTATCAGTGTTTTCCCTAGAGTTGGGCTGATTGGACTAATATTGGACTGGTTTCAAACCAGTTTGATATTAAGTTGGAACGGACTAGTATACCGACTTTTACCACTAGGTATAGTGTAACCCCCTTCACTTTAATCGGCAGCTGGCAAGCAAGACACAGGAACTTAGTTTGGGTTTTGAGGAGTTGTAGCATTAATTCACACACTGCACTGCTACGTTTGGCTATAACGTTACTGCTAACTTCATACTCACCGTCAGTCACAGGCTCGATCCCTCTCTGTCTCTCGACCACACACTCGCTAACGTAAGGTGCCGCTGGGCTTGCAATACGCTGGCTGACAGAAGCCCGTATTGTCTTGTCACCCAAAAGTACACATGAACTTTCTAGGATATATTGATCCAGATCGATGTATCGTTACACCCGTACGGGATTCACAGTTTTTGTATGTGAAAGTAACTAGTAACTCTACTAGAATGTAAAAAAGAATTATAGCAGAGTAAAAGTACAATATAGCAGAGCAGAAATAAAAAGTGGTGTAAGATGGAAATACCAAAATAAGGTACAAGTACCTCAAAATTGTAATGTAGTAAAATACTCGACTATATTTACTTAATTACTTTATAGTCTTCACTCGGCAGGAATGGCTAAGTGGGGAGATTGTTGGGTCTTAGCAAACGTCTACCCTCCTGTTGGGAGTCTTGTTTCTCACTTTTACTGAAGTATTTCCTAATCTTACTCTAAACTAGGACAATGCTGTGCATGCTGTGATCTGTTGGGGTTGTTCTTCTAAACAAATTTATGTGAGCAATCATCCATATTGTTCGCATAGTTTTTCATAACAATTACCGTGCAACTTCTTTATAGCTTTTAGCATAATAAGAGTTATTTTGAAAAAGCTATTTATTTTCTTTAGGAGGCAGGTATAATACAATTAGTGTCTTGAAAGGCAAAGCAGTTTTACTGTGCATCCAGTAATTCCGCTCTTTATTTGCACACTTGATGCACTGTCTTTGAAATCTCATTGGGGCTCTTAATGGTTATCTATTGCCTGCCATTTATTTGATGTAGCCACATTGTTTCATCCTCTGCTGAAAGAGAAATGTAACTAGCCGTGATATATGAGGTTGTGACAAAACATGGCACTGAGCCTGAATCTCAGAGACAGTGAATGCAAAAAAAACAATCTGTTCAGCTAATGTGTTCATCCCATAAGTGCTTGAGCAATATTGTAACTTCTCAGACCGTCAATACTTATCGATTGAGGCATTTTAAGGGGAATTTGAAGCAGATTAATCATCATGTTCGATATTAGTATAGGGGCGGAGTGTTATTGCGCTTGAATAAATGCTCGCCATGGCAGTTATGGATGAAGTGGAGCAGGATCTAATATGCCGTCTATTTTCGATTGATTTTGTTCAAGGGAAGGAAAAAAAAACAACTGTTATCAACATTGACTGGTACCAGCATCGATCACTATGTGCAAGATGAGTATTCTGACGGTTCCACTTTTATTTACAACTGAATGGAAAATGGGTAATTTGTGTTTTAATGTAAGCATAGTTCTGTGAATTAATTTCACTCACCTGAACATTTAGTTTGCACATGTCGTGGATTCAGACTGTATTTAAAATGTAATAAGAAGATGATTAAATAGAAATACACAGAAAGGGTTGAATGCCTGCCGATGCCCTGTCCTCAACATTTTTACTTAAGGGACCCCTTTTCTATCATTGAGTAAACCAACGACCCCTGACTAAGGCCAACTGCATATTTTTTAAAAAGTTGTCTTACACTCATTAAAGTCAAGAATGCTTCACGACCCCCCGTGAAGTTTGGCGACCCCTAATGGGGGTCGGAACCTCCAGTGCTCTAAAACGAATAGAAATACATAATGTGTTTTTGGAGGTTTTGAATTGTTGTAGGTGGAGCGGAACGTGGTAAGACGTGAGCTTTGAAAGTGAACATTAATCCCAACTTCCAAAGCATAGTTGAGCACAATACACCTATTCAGCAACAAAAAACTGTGTCTGGATTGCAGCTCCCAGGTACGAATGTGCACTACTTATTGAGTTTATTTCATGTACGGATGTAGAGTGTGAAAAAGTCAGATTATTCAACCTTCCCCTAGATAAAAGCTTGGGAAAAAAAATCCAGTAAATTTGGCAGGTCCACCTTGGCAGATCAACATAAGCTGTGAGGTAATGAGGTTGCATCAGCTAACCATCTCTCTCTCTGTGTCCTCATTATGCATTTTCATCAACCTGCCAATTGATTACAGCTGCTGCTGCTTACTAACACAGCCAAGATAAATAAATGTGAAGTAATAAACTCTTGCAAGGGACTCACTTTTTTTCCAAAGGAGTCTGTTTACGGTTACACCAGAGGATGAATTGACCTATCGAGTGAAAGTGTTTCATTTTTCCTTTATCAGGAGGAGCGGTGTGTTACCTCTGTGAAATACCTTGTTGTGTGCTGAAGCTCGGCCTTGTAAATGACCACCACAGTGCTGTAAACACACGGAGATGAACAGAGGCGGGTACAGAGAGAAGGAGTGCTACATTAATAACATGCAAATGACATTCAAGGAGACATTACCAAGATCCTCACACAAACACAATGTGATCCGACAGGTATTGTTTTTGTTTTTGAAGGTTGCCATGAAGGTCCAAATCATTTAGAGAAGATACATAAACATAGATAAACACAATTTCACATTTCATTCTGAGACTTGAAATTTGGCAATTCCATCACAGTGAATATCCTGGTTAAATTTTCGGCATGGTTGTATGGCAATTCAGTTGAAGGAACAGTATGACATCTAAGTCTTAAGAGTCAGTGGCTAAGATTGAAGATGCAGCTTTCCCATAGGCTTTGATACACTGACTGTCCTTTAAAGGTTCTCTATTTGACATTCAGAGCATTAATAGCAGAAAACAACTACTGTTTGCTATGAAAGAGGGGTGATGTCTACCTGAGCAGAGAATGAAGTCGCTCTCCCTCTGTGTGTGTTGTAATCCGAGCTTCTCTGTGCTTTGTTTACATCGCTGGGCCGGCCATGCGTGCCTTTCAGTGCATGTCAGCATGCCCCACTGTCTAGCTCACGGCCGCCGTTCTGCACTGCTCTCATATGGTGGTTGGAGCTGATAATGTCATCCCGACCGAGGTCGCGGAAGCGTAGCGCCCACCCTCCGGTTCTGTTAGCTCTGTCAGCACTGTTGTTGTTGTTTGCAATGTTAGCGCTGTTAGCACTGTTAGCTGTTAGCACTGTTAGCTGCTAGCCGCTGGTCCAGCCGTCGCCATGTTGAGAGCCGTTGAGAGGCAATAGAAATGCTCCCAATTTCGCGTTTAGCACCTTTAAAGGAACAGAATGTAACATTCCCGGGGATCTATTAGTAGAAAAGGTATATAATATCCATAACTATTAGTGTATAATCACATGAAAATAAGAATCTTTGTGTTTTTGTTAGCTTAGAATGAGCCCTTCATATCTACATTGGGAGCGGATCCTCTTCACGGAGTCCGTCATGTTGCTCTTCCATATTTCTACAGTAGTATAGAACGAACAAACCAAACACTGGCTCTAGAGAGAGCCTTTTTTACATTATCTGAAGGCCACTGTAGTTCTCTAACATGCTTGTGAAATTGCGGTAACGTGAGTCACAGAGTGCAAAACCGTGGTACCGCCAGCTGCCGTCTGATTTCCGTTGCTCCTAAAGTCATGTTATTATAGTAAGGATGGCCTGTGAGCGAGGCGAATGGCGTTATCATGGTTTTGCACACTGGTTTAGCGGCTCACGTTACTTTAGTCTGGGAAAGGGAGGAATCAGATGAGGGGTACTTGATTACAATCTGCAACCGCAACACTAGATGCCACCAAATCCTACAAACTGGAATGTTAAGAACAAGATGTACGTTATACAGTAGTACTGTAAAATTGTTGCACCTTCTTTCAATGTTTCTTTCATTTAGCTTTAAGAAAGACGTCTTAAAAGCAGGAATCAACCAGTGACAGCATTGTGCATAGATGGATGAGTGGCATATTGTGAATAAGTTCCAATGTAGCCAAAAGCATGCTGGGTTAGTAGAGTGTTAAATACAGGACATATCCAGCCTGACATCAAACAGTTGTGAGTGTTTTGGCAGATGCAGTCATCTGAGTAGTCCTGACATATACTCCTCTTTGGTAACTCCTCACAAAGCAGCTGCTTTTTGATACATCAAAAGCCAGTTCCAAACTTAGTGAACCATCTTTATAAGGCTTTGGAGCCAAAGGTCTACCCATAATGTGTTATAATGGTGCCCCCGTGTTATCAAGAAATGGCATACATTTCTCCAAAGCAGTGAGGAGTTATGGAAATATATTGCTGTGGGGTATTGTGGTTGTCTCAGCGGCGCCGAGCCCATTTATCATGATACTGTGACACCTGGGGGAAGATACTCTCTGGGAGATTCCAACACAGAGGCTGATCTCAGTTAGTGTACACCCACACACACAGACACACACACGCACACCTACTGATGCACACATGCAAGCGAGTATGCATGCACCTGGGCACAAAGACATGGATGTACTGGTATGTGCAAGTACACAAAGACTTGCACAGTGCCACAGGTACAGCACCTCCTTGTATTTCCACCCACATAGACATACCAGGTATACACACATTTTGTATGACACACACAAGTTTGCAGCCAGATTCAAAGTATGCACATACTGTATATGCACACGCACACCCAGACCACATATAGAGCAGAAGTAACCAGAGCAGCACAATAAGACAGGCGAGGCTGAGGGAAACCCAGAGGGTATGAGAAAGACTTACTGAGATATGAGCTTGTTCCATCTCAGTCCACCGACTCGGTGACAGATGAAACATTCAGAGTGGAATAATGGGAGAGAAGGAGAAAAGCAGTGAGAAAAGAATGGAATGAATGAAAGCAGAAAAGCAGTAATGGATAGTCTCATGTGTTCATGTTGGTGGCGACACACGAAAATAACAATGTTGGCACTCACCATCAGCAGATAGCAAAATCAATATACCGTCTCTTTTGAGTCTAATCAATAACATTCTGAGTGCCCATTATTAGAGGAAATGATCGCCAATTAGTTTTCCAAGATTTTTGAAATGTCAGCACAATCTCAAATGTGGCCATCAAACATTATAGATATCATTACAGTATACAGTTATTGCAGTTTGAGAACTTTGATTAACAAACTTTTAAAAGGAAAACCAATGACAATCAATAGTGTAAGTGCAAAAATGTTATGATGACTGTAGGATGCACACACATGATGGTAGACTAAAGCAAATTGTATATCTCGGAGCACACATACACATGGACCCCTATTCTTTGATGGAAAACATACGTTATGAGCAAAGACAGAGAAAGGACCGATATTTCAAGTAAAGGTGGAGTCAACAATTCTGGAGAAAGATTGTTGATATTTGTACTCAACAAAATACCCCCCTCCAGATTTACCATCCCTCTCGCTCCCCCTCTCTTTATACATCTATGGCCTTTCCACTGTCCTGTGCACGAGCGTAAATGGCCCATGTTGCTAATTGGCTTTAATAATGTTGTGTGGCTCCAAATTAGAACCTGTTCCAAAAGAATCATTAAGAAGGAAACTTTTGATTCTGCTTATTGGTTCCTAAACAACTACACATTGACACTCTTCCAGGACTGGCCGACACTGCACTGAACGATGCGTTTCTTTTTATTTTGTCCGGTCGCTATGGGAAGATCAAAAAGAGTTGTGAGCGCACAATTCTGGGTAAGGCTGTGCGCTATGGACCGCAGGTTCTCTTCTCTGCTCCGATTGTCAACACCTGTCTGCTGTCGATGCAGCCACCAACTCTCTCTCTCGTTCAGCCACACACACGCTCCGCACACACTACGCACTGGGGCTGCGTATTGGCAAGAATCTGGTGATACGTATCACAATACAGGGGTTACGATTCAAAATATTGTGATATATTGCTATACTGTAAGCAAGGTGAAATATTATATTTTTAAATCAATTTTCGGAAAACTATCATATTATAAAGAAGACATCGCCATATGCATACATTCTGAGTAAAAAAAGTAGAATTTTTTTCTGAAATCAGAGCAGTGGGATCTGAATTTACCTTCATCACAGTCCCTGTAACATCCCACACCACAGCACTACTTTGAGGGGGCACACATTACAGCAGGTAGCTATATAATACCAGTCATCATTCTCAACCCAGTAGGTTTTTTTCAATGACTGTTCTTTTGGCTTTCAACTCCCATGTTGTTTATATTGACCGCCATTTCATCTATGAAGTAAACAAGCCTGCCCGTGTCTGTCTTTGCACGGCATGCTCTACTCACCTTCCCAGGACTGTGAGTAAAGACAGACACGAGTAGAGCAGATGTTGTTACGTCGCTCATGAAGCAGTTATTATTATTTCAATTCAATTATTATTTTTATTTTTTTTACTTTTTCGAGTACTGGCCTGATCGGGCAATTGGCTGATTGTATTTACTGGCCTGAAGTGTGTTGGACCCTGTGTCATTTGGGTGGGTTTGAGTGTTACAGTTACAATAGGCCTACAGTGAATGAAAAAAGAATGAACAGATTATTATTGAATCATATTATTTAATAACAGCAACCAAATAAAACTGTATGAAATTGATTTACATGTTCCATAAACTGTATAAAGTGAATTCTGAATATGAGTATGAATTAATATAAATAGTGTAAAAGTTTTTGAAATATATATTTTTTTTTCTTTCCGTGAAATAAACATGTAACCCGTTTTGACCCCGCCACTCAAAGGATAGGAATCAGGATCTTTAAAATCCAAACGATACCCAACCCTTTAAAAAAAATTGCATTGGAATAGAATCGCTGACTCCATCTTTAACAAGGTTATTCAAGTTTAAAAGTCGAATCCATAATTTCTATCAGCACTTTGGAATTGCTGTTTTTCAATAGATAAATAAATAATTGAACACATAAATAAAAACCTTTTCATGTTTTTTATCGCCGCATCCCAATTCGATCCCAGGAGAGATGGCGTCTGACTGTTTTAAAGTTTGTTTTTATCAGCTAGAGACGACAGAGTGGCTTCAGCAGCACACCGAGACATCATTTCCATCAAAATGATAATTTTCCCTTCAAAATGTTGCCTCTGAGGAAGGCAAGGTTGAGTCAACAAGCAGCTTGTCTGGTTATACATGATAAGACAGGCCTGTGAATGGGTAATGAGAGAAGTTTTACACCCTTGCCCGTTGCTCAGGTAATATTGGATTGTGTGTGTTGGGTCTAAAATGCTCCTGTTGACTTCTAATCCTGACTCATGCCTGTGTTAAAAGGTAAAAGGTAATGGATGGAGAATGGAGTCGAGTAGTATAGTAAATCTACAGTCAATCTCCACTTCACTCTGTACTGTAGAAGGACCTCTGCTACTATCCATGTCCAGGAAGTCACTGTGCATAATGATGTATCAATACAGAACCAGATTGGTCTCCAGAGGAGGGTGAAAAAGCTTCTTGACCACAGAACCCCCATTAAATACATCCAGTTTGCTGGCCCTACTGGCTCTCCCAGAAGTGTTCATTGTGTAGGTACTAGGGATGGGTCATGATTTTCGAATAGTCATTAAATTGTAAAAAAAATTGACTAGTTTATGGGACTATCGCCTGTCTTAAAAAATTAATATTTTTCCTAGTTTTAACCGTAACTGGTCCTGCCTGGTAGTAACGTTACTAACGGTAAAACGTATTCAATTCGGCTCTTTTCTGTCAGCGCAGGTGTGTGCATGTTTGCGCGCGCCCTGCAAGCGGCGCCACGCCCCTTGTAGTTTCAGCAGGTAGATCAGCTGTTCCAGCAGCAGAACATATCGTCATTCAAACCCGACAGAAACAAAATAAAACTCACCAAAACCGACTTGCTTTGTCTTTCCACTGGCCTCTTCAACTGTTCCAACAATATGGTTGAAATGAACTCTTAATCCATAGCGTTAGATGGGAAAATGTGCCGACCCTACATGTCATTATCCCCCGCTGTGTATCTCTCCCCACGGTGCATGCAGCAATTTTCGAAAAATCATCGACTCCTTTGAACTCCTTAACACTGGCTCCTACAGAGAGTGTTTCATTATGGGTTGTTTGAAGCCTTAAGGTTGATAGGCTAGCTAGTTTCTGCAACTCTGTTCATAGCAGTAGTCAGCCCTAAAAGTGTTGCGTTAGCCTAGTTTACGCTTTATAATCGGCTTGCGTGACGTGTGTTGAGGACAGAAATCCCTGACAGGTGAAAATGAGTTGAAAGTGTCTCCCGATTTCATTGCTCCTGTGTGGGTGTCTTATATTCAATCAATACTATACTCCCAAATGTACTCTACGTTAGTCTGGGACTAATTAGAAGACTCAAAAGTTACCACCCGTGCTTCAGAGTTGTGTTTTTACTGTTACAATCAGTGACACCTGCTAGGGCTTTGTTTCGAAACAATGATGTAGAGTAAACAACGAGGGGAAGGAGATAATTACTTGTTATTGCTTCATGTATAAGTGAATGCACCAGAGAAAATGAATTTGTATCTGTTAAATCCTGCAACATTTCTGCTGTAGTGAACCAGTCTGAGCAGTCTGAAGCTGTAGTCTGTCTGCCTCATTTTTTTTGTTTATTAGTTTGACAATAATATTAATTTAGTGAAAATAGGCCTACTTAAGATAGTTAGCTCGACAGCTTTGTGCAACCGCGGAACTTGGATGTAGGGGTTGCTGACATATCGAATATACTTGATGTATTGTGGTTTGTTCTACGTGGAATGTAGTAAATGACTATATTGCCAACATTGAGTATAAATATTAAGTGTAATATTTTTAAGACGCCAGCGTAAGACTCACTTTGGCTTTTAGCTTCTCCCGCAGCTCTCTTCCTCCCACAGACACACTCTCCTGGACGATTTTGTGTGCCGTATGAGCATTGATGTGCGTATGGGCTGTGTGTTTTTATATTTGGAAGGAAGCAGTGTATGGAACTAGGAAAGAGCCTGGGGAAAGCGAGTTTATCCGTGTTGAGTTTGGAAAAGGTAATGGAAGATGCTAGTCTACACTTCAAAAAAGACGTTGCCGCTTTTAATAATTGCCACGGTCTCTGAACATATGAGACATACTGATTTTTAACTGCCCCGTGGGAAGAATGTAAGAGTCTGTCCATCCTGGATAAAAAAGCTCTGTTTTCGCTGTGTACTTTTCTCATTTTAGAGCACGTCTGTTGTCTCTTGTCTCATCTCTCCCATGTGTTTGTGTGTATCTCACTCACTTATGCAGATTTGATTGGCTGAATAGCATCACGTGAGAGGATTTAAAATGCATGCAATTGGTCTGGGAGTTTCCTGGGCCGCTAAACCAGTGCCATAACGGCTAGAAAAGCTGCACTGGTTAAAATAGAAACGCTCTTTAATTTAATAATTGTAAAAAATGTAAAGGTTATAGGTCTGATATATATTGTATATAGCGATATAGCCTAAATATATAATATATAGAGATATTATTTATAAGCCATATCGCCCAGCCCTGGATGACATAAATCAGAAGTGTAAATGTGAGTATGAGTGTGTTTGTCTGTGTGATGGTTCTTGGTGGTTCGAGAAGCAATAGGCTGGTATTCGAAATCAACAAGAAATTAAGATTCCCTGCCCAATTTGCAAAATTCCATGTCCATCATTTTATTTGAATTTTGAATATTATTCATTCTAACAAAGCAAATAAAAGCTTTTGGGGACACATTGTGCATATTTGGATTGGTGGGTGACATCTAAAGGATATGTGAGATAAAAGAGTTGGTGCTGTGTTTTAAAAGACGCCGAAAAGTGTGACAATCAATTTATATTTTAGATACGCCACAGGAATGACAATTTGCATTGTCTGGCACCGCAGATGAAATACAAACACGTCAAGTCAAGGTCTGTAATTACTGAATTATTATCCAATCATCACTTTCTTTACAGGAATAAACAGCCAATTGAAAAGCAAATTTATGAGATTTTCATGCCCGAGCTCCCACAGAGGCGATATGATATTGACTGTGAAACACAATGTTGACACATTCTGTCTAGTGGCTATCAATAACAATTTATCCAGTCTGTATCACTGCGGCGTACTTCACAGGTGGCTGTTGCTGTGTTACAAAACATGAGATTTGCAGGCTCTAAAGATAAAGACAAAAAATGAACAAAAAATGCAAACAGAGAAGCGAACAAGCTGTATGAAAGAATGAAGTGTGCAGGATTCAACTCAAGCAGCGTGTGACCACAATCATCAGTCCCCTTGATCTATTGATGGCTGACATGCTGCGCTGACCTTTACTTACATTATCTGCCATCATTTCACCATAAACCACAGATTTATGACTTAAGTGAATGCCAGGGCCCTAAAAACCTTGTCTCCTTCTTCTCTTTGTCATCCTGTCCTTCCCTCTCTTGCTCGCTTTTTTCAAGGGGTTTCACCGCGTCATCCCTTCTCGTCTGCTGGCTTGGTGTTTAACAGTGGAGAAGGTCAGAGTCGTTAGTGGCATGGTAATAGACAATGTAAATTAGAAGGCCGGACTTAAAGGAGATTAAAACGTAACTCTATGTCAGGGCATAATGTCTCCTGTCCAGTTAGAGCATGCAGGTGCATATATGCAACATGTACACTATGTCATATTCATTTTAAATCTTAAAGTGTAATATTTAAGTAAAATAATAGTTGTAATAATAAGCGTTTAGTACAGGAGGTATCCATGATTTTGCATTGAGGTTTTGTTGACACTCTAGCTGCAATGATTGTTCGATTAATTGACAGAAAATGAACCGGCAAAAGTGCCAAACCTTTGCTGGTTTTGGCTCCTCATGCGAGTATTTGCATTTCTTCTTTGTATTACAGCCACTTTTTTGTCATTCTGCACTTGTGCAAAGAGAGGAGATTGTAGCTGTGTCTCAATTCAGATACTTCCATTAGTACACTTCCATGTAGTACACTGTGCAGACTATGTACTTACTTGCGTAGTACGTGAATTTAGATAGGGTAGAGTTGTCTCAAATCGCACACGACTGTTGTACATTCACCCGGAAGCTTGGTCGATCGTGAACGCACTTCTGCACCCAAAAAAGGAAGTGTAAGTACGGAAGTACGCAAATTGAGACGCAACATGTGTATCATCTGAAAACTGCATAGAACTGTGACTGCGCTGTTAGTTCTCAGTGGGATCAGCAGTAATACCAACCCAGGGAGAGTGCCAATGTCCTCTGCTTTCAACAGTAGCCGAAACCACTACTGTCTGATGGTAGACGTCTTTTATCATCAGACGGGGTTGTTGTGGTTCATGGTCGGTGCCGTAACCCCTGGACCACCAGGGTGCTCCTGATGATCATTTTTATGCTTTTCATGATAATATCTATAACCTACCATGACCTTTTCTTCATTAATGTACTTCATTGATTGATAAACTGTATGAAAGCCTATTATCAAGAAAGAGTGTTGTTGCCCGATAACCAGGCAGGAATGTGAAGAGTTTTAAGTGCAACTTGAACATGACAACAGTCAGCACAGCACACAGGAGTTATTTATTTGACAGTAAGTTAAATGCATCATTTGATAAAAATGCAATGGAAGGCGCACTGTCTCACAAATACTTGGAATTTGAATAGTGA
The DNA here is from genome assembly GCF_015220745.1 of Sebastes umbrosus. NCBI lineage: Eukaryota > Metazoa > Chordata > Actinopteri > Perciformes > Sebastidae > Sebastes > Sebastes umbrosus. Next base: position 14,344,970 of record NC_051276.1, on the reverse strand, counting down.
CTGCAAATCATGAATAAAGTAGCCAGGCCCCACTATGTTTGTCCCATGTTTTCATCATTATTATTGCAGTACTTCAGCATAGTAGAAGAGGCAATTGTTTGAAATTGGTGCACAAGTGATGCAGAACAGAGTGAGGGCACAGACTGCAGAATGCTTGTTTTGTTGTTTTTACTTTTCTCTGAGTATGACCTGTAGTGGAGTAGGAAAGATTCTGAATCAGTGTTTCCAAAATATCTCAGAGGGCATGGACGTTTTTTGCAGTACAACACTCCACTAAATCATTTGTGAAAGAGCTTTTGTATTTCCCCCTGCATATTCAACTGACCTTCCATAAAACATTTGTGTTTCGGGGAGGGGGATTTTTTCTAAAAATTTTGAAATGACCAATCCAAATGAAATTGCTAATGCTATTGCTGTTGGTCCTGTTCGGTGTTCATATCTGTGAGCGGTACGACCTTAATCTGATGTGGCTTCTCCCGCTGAGGAGATTTGTCGGTGCTGGAGCTAGGGATATCACGGTGAGGACATTTTCCCACCGGTTAATAAACTTGTGACAACACCGGTGTTACTGATTACACCGGATATTTTGCAAGAAAAGATCACGGTCAATTACCTTGATATTTAACGTTGCGTGGCTGTGTGTCTGGCCTCTAAGATTGAGCTTTCGCGAGGCCGAAGGTTTCCACCAAGACCTTTGAAAAGGAGGCTTGGTCACGCGCCATCAACGCGTCATATCTTTGGGGGTATAACACATGCACAGTATTGAGCCAATCGCAATGCACGACCACATCTTCAGTTACACTGCGCGTGTGTTATACCCCATACCCCAAGACCAGTGTCCACCTGCGACCCAGGCTCCTTTCCATAGGCCTTGGTTTCCAGCTGGCGTTGCTCCGCTGCGTCCTTAGCACGGCGATTACCTCATTAACGTTATGGTTCCCTTTTAGCATTGGATTTAAATCTGAAATATTGCCAAATAGGCGCTTTTGCTTTTCGCCTCGACACCAAATCCTCCGCCATCGTCTTGTCTGTCAACTCTCTCTCGCCCCGTGTGTGAAATCGTACTCCTGCTACTCTGTGCTGCGGAACAGACACTTTCACTTTCAGTTTATAGCGTCTGACGTCGGTGCTCGAACACCGTATAACAGCGGTAACAGCGAATACCGCGGCAAGCCAAGCTGGAGCCTGGTGGCGAAAACTCTGACACTTCTTGAACCGTTCACAAAAAGACTTTTGGCCAGAGAAGAAAAGCTGTGAAGATTAAAAGTACTTTATCTGAAAACATCATCAATGTAGGTGAGATTAAAAGGCTGTGATCTATGTATCACTGCTTCACTTAGTCTGCCACGTGTCTGCTCTCTAATGTTCTCTGTGAAATTCAAGCAAAGATTAGCATTGTTTCTAAACCTCATCGACAGCCCCGTTCCCTTGTTTGGTGCTAATTGACACGTGTTCTTCCGATCCTCCAGGCTGCGACTCCATACATAACCTTGATTAATGACGGACAAAGACAGAGTGCCATTACATGCCTATTGACTCTAAATCTCCAACATCAGGCAGGCTTCAGCATCCCCAGTTAAAACTCATTTAGAGTAATTAGCACTGATGGAAGGGCAGACAGCAGAGAGGAACAAAACACTGAGTGGTTTCAAGGACATGCAGTGACATTTTTATTTTCATTTATTTATTTATTTTTCTTCTTGAAAAATAGTAATGGGTTTCTGGGAATGCTTGGAGTGCTGGGAAGTTTAAATGTTTGTCCTAATGGATTTTGTGGTTAGATAGAGGAAACGGGAGCAAAATGCTTTTTTTTGTGTGTATGTGCAAGTGATGGTGTGTCTGTCCGAGTGTATTGCCATCTCTTTATCTTACAAGTATTCCCTGCAGACACGGGTCAACTATTGAGATATCCAGGACTTAGGCACCATGGGAAATGTAGTGAACCCTGAGGAATTGAAAAACATAATAACCACCATCAATCACAGGTGGTAAGGCATCATTGTGCAGCACGTGTAACAGAAACGCATCACATGTGCACTTTGTACTGAAATGTTTTGGGTTTAAAGTGGAACTGGAGCATAAATGTACAACATGCAGCAAAGGCAAACAATTATTCAGACGCTTATAAAGCTCACATCCTCCATAAGCGCTTCATATACAATATTTGAGTATGTATCTTTTTCTTAGGTTAGAGCTCACTTGGGCAGGTGAGAACGGCATCATTGATCTCCGGTGCCGACCACTCTGAGACAGTTGGTCTCTGCCATGAGAACCCCACAGCTGGTCACATTAAGTCAGCATTCACACTAAATGCTTAATGCTGTACTTTGAGGGTTTCACTGCAGGCTGCAGTCATTTGTTGTCGGGAGCAGCTGCGCACGCACAGTAAATATTCGTCATCTGCTCGGTTATAAAACTGCTTATAACCTTCAGCACAACTCACTCGTCTTAACAGGTCATGATAATGTAGCATCACCTTTAGCCCTTCTTGCTGTAACGGACATTATATCTTCTTTTTACAGCAGTTAAAAGAGACGTCAACGGTTACCGGCAGTGAGGTCATTAACAAAAATACAATAATATAATAGCTGTAATAGTTCCAGTACTTAATTCATAATAAAAGTGATCTCAGCCTAAACATTTTATATGCAAACTCCTTAGTAAGAAAATACATTCATACTTAAAGGACCAGTGTGTAACAAGTAGGGGGGATCTATTGGCAGAAATGGAATATAATATTAATATATTTTCTTTAGTGTATTTTGAAAAAAATGTTTTCATTAGAATGAGCCATTTATATCTACATAGAGAGCGGGTCCTCTTCATGGAGTCTGCCATGTTTCACCGCCAGATTCGTTAACGTTACTCGCTGCCGTCGCTCTCTCTCTTACTTCACCACTCACTACCCATGTACACACATGCACTCTACGCACTGGCTCTGCTCCAAATGACGTACGCTACTCTTACAACAACTGGCTCTAGTGAGGGCTATTAGCATTTTTGCGTCGGCTACTGTAGGTTTTCTACACATTTGGCACGCGGTAGAGGCTTCAGTTGGTTGCAATCTGCAACCTCACCACTAGATACCGCCACATCCTTAACACTACTCCTCTGATGGCTTTGTGTATAAAGTGAATTTCACTTAAAAGTAAAAATACAAAAGTAAACAATGTATAAATATCATACTGGTTTGGATCAAGTAAACACTTTTAGGGGAGATAATGCCCTAAACTACACACTAGCGGAAACTATTTGTTTTTTGTTCTAAAATACAACCAGCCATTCACGTGTGAACTCTAATAAATATACTGTATGTGTTAATCTTGATTAAACAACTTACTTCTATTTCATATTAAGTGACATCTGTATGTGTGAGCTACTGCCGGCTCACTGGATCACACCTGTAGTCTTTAGTATCCAACCTTCTTTTGTCATTCAAGTGGAAGTTTCTGCAGGTTTCAAAACTGCGGAAAAAAGAAAAGAAAATCTTGTCAAATACGAAAACAAGTACAAGACAGCACACACAGATTAACGTAGTAGCATCGTAAATCATATGTGTGAAGTCATAATAACATAAATCATTGGCTAAAGATGATTAAAATTAAATCCCGTCAAAGACCAATGACTACTTTCTAACAGCCTCTCTCTCTCTTTCTCACTCAGTTTCTTTAATAAATCCCATCACTTCTTCCACAAGATTATCTGTTACTGTGTGAATTAGACGTATTACCCCTTTATTAGCTACGGGGACAGGGCCAGATCTATGGCTTATTAATAAAATACTTGCTTGACATTGATAAATACATAACATGATGGCCAAGTCATGGGAATTAATCTCCATTTCAGGGGATTGTCTCTGATTCATTAATCCATCTAATTACCACAAATATCTTCCTCCTGATCTATCTCATTCAGTTTTGTCTCCTCTCTCTCTCTCTTTATCTCACTCTACCTCCTACTCTCTCTCCTCCCTCTCTCTTCAGACTCATGGATCTCTACATAATAGATGAGTCTGTCCAAGGAGACAGAATAAAGGCTCTTAGCGGTTTGATGAATTTTGTACATTATCAAATTACATTTCTTATCAATTCAAATCCCCCCTTTACTGCAGAGGCAATCAGCCACAAAGGCCAAAATCCCGAGTGTAAATGTGAACAATGATTTACATAGAACCACCACTGAGAAGCAAACTAAGGATTGGACTCTTTTTTGCCATTTTATATTGATTGACAAACTAATTAAGAAAGATGCAAAAGCCTTTGAGGTCCCCTTCAAAAATCCTGTATTTATATTTTGTATTTATTTATATATATATATCAGGGTCAGTGCTCATTAATCAACTTTAAAACCAGTCTTGTGCAGCTCTGTCTTAGAATGTTAAAATGGCCCTGCTGCCCCGCTGTACCTTCAATGAGTCTAAATTTGAATATCCTAAATCCTATCATGATTTTATTTTGGAGAGATTAATTGTTGCTTAGAAAGGCTCCAAGACTTTTTATGTTGACAAGTAGATTTGCTTTGATTTTGTGTCTTTTCTCTTGATGTTTGGTTCTAGCTATGCAAATCAGTTTTCAAACACAGATTTTCTTTGGTTCATAAATAATCATTTCAAAGAAATGTATTTCAAAGAAAAAAAAAATCTTGTACAATTTATATGTGCACAGAGATCAAAGTTTGTCAGTAGTTAACACAGACATTGTATGGATTAAGTCCCTTTTTAACCCTGAAATGGTCGCCCCTGACTCAATTTCCACCAGATTGGCTGTCATTTGAGGTTCAGTTTGAGGGGCATTCTGATGCCACATTAACTGCTTGAACAATCAACAATCTGTCTGTTGAATGATAAGATGGATTTCTGGCATGTCAGAAACTTTAGTCAGCAGTCTTGCAGTTTGAGCACAGCTGTAAACTGTAGTGAGCTTGTTTAAAGGGACTATTTGTAACTTTCAGAAATGCTTGTTAACAGTGACACCTGTGGCCGTTAAGTCAACGAAAGTCAGCGTCTGGCTCGCGCTTGCTCGCTCTAAATAGACATGAACGAGCATCGCTCAAAACAGTGAGGCAACACACGTCAGCTAAAAGCACAATATCACTCTATATTTCACCTACTTAGCAGTAATGTTAGCTGACCAGACGGAGGTCTCTCCATGAATCAATGCTGATCCTAGTGTTGGCTTTTCCTGCTTCAGCGTCAATGCCGGGGCTGAAGCAGGAAGAGAAACGTTATCGTCTCCCGACTGCGCCCGCAGGGAGACAGCGGAGATTTGCTCGGATGCGATAATGTTACTCGCTGCGGAGCCCCGTCACTTCACAAGACACGGGAAACCTCTGTTGGTCTGGAGGAGCTGCAGCATTTATTTCTGCACAAACGTCCACTGTACATTCACTAGATATTCTCAGAGCTAAACTAACTCTTCTGCAGTGCGAGCGCGCATGTGTCCCGACACGGTACATTTATACGCTTAAAAAGTGACAAACAGTCCCTTTAAATATTATTAAAGTAATAATTTATATGTTGTGCATAAGTGCAGTCTTAACAGACTGCGCTGTGATATGGATAAACCTGAACTTCTCTTCAGTCATATTGTCCACTTCTTTCCAGCCATCTGTAGGTCCATATTTTTCCTTTTTTTTTCAAAGTAGAATTGCACAAAGTAAAAGTATTTTGAGAATACAGTGATCTTGAATTCATTAAACTTTATTAGATCAATTAGAAAAATGACTGTGGATTCCATGTTTAAGTTCTGTGTGAGCACCCTACTTAATAACTGGTACTTTTGTCCCTGCAGAAAGGCTGATTAAAATGTGTAGTGATAGTTGACTTCCAGCTTTAGGCCTAAATACTAACCAATCAAATTCTTTCTGAAGCTTATAGTCAGTCTGATTGTCCTTGTCTCAAGAAACAAACAAACCTAATGACCCAATGTCCTCAAGTAAAAAAATATATAAATAAATCCAAATGATTAATTTAAGTGCCTCTGTTAAAAGAGATTTGTAGTGAAAACTGTTTGTATGTGAAACTCAGCTGCCTGAACACTTTCTAAGAGCAATATCATTTGACTTTGCTCAAGAGTAAAACATGCGGACAGTAGTTCAATCAGTTATCAGGATTCTCTTTGTTCCTCTGTGGACTTATTGTTATGCATTTCGATAGAAGAAGTTTATTTTTAGATATATTATTTTTTCCATCTCTTTCATTGCATATTAAACGGACAAAATGACAAAATGAGGTGATGCAAATGCAGATACGTGGTTTTGAAAGTGCCCTGCGGTTGGTTTTGACAGCAGCTACAGATTGTGTTCAGGAAAGAGGATATTTTTATGTCGGCTCGTCTTAAAGATTCAGGCTAAACTGTTGTGTCAACTTCTCACACTGAAGAGGTTATTTTGACTTCTATTTTTCCTAAAAGTCTAAAACGTGTTGAAGGAACACTTGACTTAGCTGAAGTGGTAACCCTGAGAGAACTTCATATTTTGACAAAGACTTTGGGGACAGAGAGAAACGCAGCAGACATTTCCCTTGGCAACAGAGATGAATGCCTCCTAGAGCCATTAAATGTCAAATCAAATGTAAAAACAAATCACAACATGAGACTGGTGATGTGTTTATAGTTTCCAATGGACTGAAAAGAATTTGAGTGTGTGTGTACGTGTGTGTGCCTGTGTTAAAGGTCCAAAACAGTTAGAGTTCACAATATAAACACATTGACTTAAACACATTGACTATTCCATCAGAAACACAATTTAAAAAGGCAAATTAAAAAAGAAAACATTATTCAGATACAACTTTTTTTGCCATAAGAATTCTTTTCAAGGTTTATATTCTCCTTGATGAAATACTCTTGCAGTAATGCTAATTACAAATAACTGCAGGATTTACTCAATTAAAATAAAAAAAATAAAAAAAACACTTCACAACTCTCAAATTAAAGTGAGAAGTGTCCTCTTTTTTATATGTGCGTGTATACATATATTCTAATAAGATTGTACTGAACAAATTTCTATGATTTTATGGATGAATAAATATCCTTGAACCATGACGTCATCACTCAGAGACTCAGTCAAAAATCAAAATCCTGCATAGTAGTAATAAGTAATTATAATAAGTAAAGTATGACTTACAATGCACATGCCGAGCATTTTTAATGCCTGTATGTTAATTTCACATAAAGGAAAGGATTTCTGCACAAATTGATTTGCAGTGAATAGGATTCCTGGTACTGAACCGTGAAAGAAATAGTTGTGTCACACAAAGATCCAGTGGGATCGTGACCATGAGAGCGTGGTTATGAGTCAGTTCTCCCTATAGATGTTTTCTCATTAAGAGAAGTATGAAACACCTGCTGAGGCCACAGGAGTTCACTCTGGGCTTCCCAGTCAGCACTGGACACCTGCTGCTGAGGAGAGGATTTCTGCTCTGCGCCTGTTTATGTCTCAGCTCCTCTCCAGTTTGGTGAATGAGTTTGGTGCAGTATTATGGAGCTAAAGTGCTGGAAACTGCAGGGATTTCACTGCTTACTAATAGTCTGAACCGCTTCTTACACAAACAACAAGAATGTGGTACTTCGGGACACGGAACAAAGTGGAATATTGCAACCTGACGCTTAAACCTGCCAAGAAAATGTAATTTTAGAAAAGGGGACTCATCTTCTTCAGGCGGTCGCTCCCTGCTGTCAACAAGCGTTTTGATCTTTTTGAGCTAGTGACTCGCATGTCTAATCTCTTTCCGCACTCCCTCTCTGCACAAATAGCTTGAAACATAACTAACCTCATTTCTACAGAATGAAATGCTAAATTCATACTCTGTTATGCCAGTGTCACATATATGTTTTTTTTTTTAAAAATCCATTTGTGAAAGTGAGATGGTTTATTGTAATGTGGATGTGTGAATTTGAATGTGTGTGCGGTTTGCATTAGTGTGTGAGTGAGTGGGTGAGGGCACAAATTTGCAAATGATTGCTTTCATATGTTTTGTCAACAACAAACATCAGGTGAGCGCTGGCAAAATGTTACATTCTTTGTGTGTTGTTTTGCAATTGGATTTTGTGTATATTCAGTAACGTGTGTTCAGTAAAGCCAGTTGTTAATGCAGCTGTTTTAAGCACGCTTTATGGCCACTTTGTGTTGCTGGTGCTGATAGTGACTTTTTTTAATGAATACATCTATTGCATAAATATATAAAATAGGTAATGATTCTGTTTCAATCCGTTTACCATCCATACTGTTTATGTGTTTTATTTAAATTTTTCCATATTGAGATGTTGCCATAGAAACATAATTCTCGTTCTTAAGGCACGGTCACACATGCACAAATGCAGGCGAGGCAATTTTTCGCCTTAAATTTCACCAAATTTGAACTCTACGCAAAAGCGAAGATGCGAATTTGTTTCGCAGTTAGAAGCAAATGTTTTTTCGCCCCTACACTCGCACAAGAGCGAAGTAAATGGGAGGCGATTGTTAATTTTTAAATAAAGTGCCTTTATACTGCAAATGTTTTATTCACTTTGTGCGTGTATAATATACATCTCCATAATTTTCTCCTCTCAGATTTGATTAGCCTTTTTTTTAAAGATGTTGATCTTATTATAATGCTTAGAATTCTTTATACATGAAATGGTGTTAGGAAGTTTAAGTACTAATCAGTGTTAATTGTCATTCTACAACACCGGGTTGCACCATGAAATTAAAGTTGTAGTCCCTTTATGCTACACAAGGGAGAAAAAAAAATTATGTCAGAGTACAGAGAATAAGTTGAGGAGTCTTACAACTTGAGGAAAGAAGCTGATGTGTAATCTGGTGGTACGACAGCGGATGCTTCTGTATTGCTTTCCAGATGGCAGCAGGGTGACCAGGCTGTTACTGGGGTGGGTATTGTCTTTGGGCTCTGCGCAGGCACCTCACCTCACCTCACCGATATCACTGAGGCTCGGTAGATGGGTACTGATGATAAACAAACCATACCACATAGTAATGTTTCCAGTCAGGATGCTTTTTTTTTGCTCCTCTGTAAAAGTTGACAAGAGTCATTTAATCACATCTGTGTAATGTTTATAAAACACCCACGCAGTCGAATGAGAAATCACTCCGGCTCTTTAAGACACATCCAAGTCCCAGCTGGTCTGATTTGCATAAACAGTGTATCACGGAGTCTTACATACTGTACATCATATGTAGTGCCACAGGCATCATGCATTATTTCACACTACTAGCTTCAACCTCTGACAACTAGATACTATCACTGGTGTAAAAATAATTAATAGGACACTAAACTAGTAAGACCAATCAATTGAATAGATAAATAAGAAATTAAAAGAAATCTGTGAAAACAGAATAAAAGCATATTGTTGATTGATACATCTGTAATTGTAGGACAAGGTGTGAACAGGACCTTAATGAAACAAGACAGCGTATTTGCGATCGAACAAATACCAAACCTGCCTGAGCCCTGGTAGACCTCTTGTGTAGGGATGGGCATTGTCCTGTTGACAATAAAAATAGCACTAGGGACACACAAATACAGTAGTAGTAGTAGAGAAACTCATCATTACAAATTAAATTATTACATTTATGCGTCATGGTTGTTACCAACTTGTCAGCCCTATTGGAAAGGGCTCAGAGGTAACAAACATATTGTAACCTGTAGAAGGTAAATACCTCTGTGTGTGTGGATTTTTTGTACTCAGAGCACAAACAAACTTGGCATGAGAAGTAAAGGAGCTTTGGGATGAGTAAATGTGTTAGAAATGTGTCATGTAACATTACACTAGACAGAGCAGGAAACACTCCTTGGACTCTATAGAAGAGTAACTGTCATTATTGGCAACCATTACACATGGCTGCATATACTGTATAGCTCCCGTAGCATTAACTCATCACATGCACATGTAAACCATCATCAAGGTGATATCTCAGTCAGCATTATTAAACATCAGAAGGATGCTCAATAATTAATTTATAGTGCTTATATTTAAACAGATTTTACAAACAGCTTCACAATTTATAATAAAATGGAAATATAATTTTAAAGTATGAGATATGTACATGTCCACTTCCATCGCTGTATATCAGAAACAGGTTTCCACTTTTTTCACTGCAGCTTGCAGTGATGCATTCATTGACCAAAAAGTTAGAAATAAAGAAGAAACAGTAACTCAACCAATGACTAAACGAATACTGATTATGGCCAAACATCTAGGGAGATTTCTATTTTTTATTCAGATATAACTGCAGGGAACAACTAGCAGAACTTCAATGCCGGACCAGAGTGAGTCAATGAAGTGATGCAAGTTAACTCGCATAGTTTATAATAAATAGTTTATAATAAAACTATATTTATTAAGTAGAATGAAAAAAAAGAACTTGACACTGAGGACAAAAGTTAATTTTGAGCCATGGTCTGAACACAGTGTAGAAACAGATTATAAGTAGTAGCCTTGTAGCACATACAGCACTTGGGCTGACAGCTTTCTTACCTTGGCCCACTTATTTAATACAAAAATACACGTGGACAGGAATGAAAAAAAATCTGAATTTACACAAGAGAAGTGTGTAAGGTATGGCTTTGAGAATGTGGAAAATACTGCAGAGGATAAGCTCTGCAGAAACCTAGTGTTCATACTGGACCCATCCTTTTCACAACCTGAGGAATTTAACGTTTTACACTCAAATGCCTGAGAAAGACGCAGTGAATTCCAATTATTTGGCTGTTTGTATGAGACGTGGCAAGCAATGATGAGTGGTGAATATAATGTGGAGTAGTATAGCATGTTACTGACGTGTTGTGTGTCAAACATCATTACAAAACATGCGTCCAATGGATTTGACTACATGAATTGGTGCAGTGTTTGTAACCACTGCAGTCAAATCAACTAAGCTAGCTATGTAACACACTGAATGGCATCTACAAGTGATAACAGGATCAGACAATCTAGACTTTAACTGTTTGTTTGAGCCACTATAGCAACAGGACCTGATGTAAAGGAGGGCTCCACATAATCTATAAACAGACTCATGGACATGATGTGTGTACACAAGACAATTGAGCCTCCACACAACATTTACACATCAGGGTTTGAGCTAATCAAATGAGCAATAAAAAAGAGATAGCTTATTGATGACGGCACTACATGGAAGTGTGCACATCAGCTAAATCAACAAATCAAATGTATAATACCAAAGTACAAAATTGTAATTCTATATTCTACACAAGTTGTCTGGTTACAGAAATAGAGGCAATGTTTGCCCAAAACCTACTGTTGCTACTCAAACAAGCCAGATAAAGCTCCAGATTTTTGTCAGGTAGTGACTACAATGTTCTGCTGTACCATCCCGGTCGCACGAAAACTTGTGTGAATGACACGATAATATGCCAAGCAAAAGCGTGTAATAAGAACATCGCTCTTGCCATGTAGTCTGTACTGACTGCAATGAAATGACGTAGAATAAAAGTGGAGAATGACTGCTAATGGCGGGTGGGAGGGGAGGTGCATGGGTCCAACAAACACAGGACTTTCAACCAGGAGACCGGTGTTCGAGACTGGTGTTTTGTTTCGTAAGTTACGTTAGTGACGTTTTTACATGTTTTCCGTAGTGATGATGTTGGGTTGTTTCCGTACGTATTTTACTTAGATTACGCCCAATCATGACGTTTTTCCTAAACCTAACTAAGTGGTTTTGTTGTCCCCTGTTCATCATCCTCTTTATACATGCGTGTAATATTCATGATGTCTCTGCAATGCGAAACATGACACTGACACGCTATCCTCTGGAGGAGAGGCGGGTCTTTGGAGTGATTGGCTGTACAGATACTACAGTATGGGCCAATATCTACAGTTCGACACATTAAGCATGAGCATGTCGTCCTCTTTCCTTGTTTTTCCCGGTGCTTCTAGACACTTAGCTACAGATCAGTGAATTCCCTTTTTCCTCTTCTTGACTATTTGATTTCTATAATAATCTTTTCTATACTTTTTACTGCTGGCAACCATTGTTAGGGCTTCTGGTATTTCCCTCCACTCAATAGCCACTTTGCAGTTCTCTGAAGAAATGCATCACTGAAAAACATATCTCAGGCAAAGTCAACACTGTTGCCACTTACCAGCGCTGCCACTCACACAGTTGCAAGTGATGATAGCACTTTTATAAATTGAACTGCTTAAGCAATGAATGTTATTTGAAGACATCAGCATTTATTTCGGACAAACCTCTGGCTTTCTATCTCTAAAGAGGCCCAGCGCTAGTGTTAAACACTGTCATCAACGCCATCGGTGGGACTAGTTTGGTCACTGCAGTGTATTCTACACAGTTCTGCTCTGTCGTCGTTGCTAGGTAACATGTAGTTTCTTGCCAGCTGAAAATTGTTGTTCAACATCTCGGCATGGTGAGGTTGGGGAGAAAAGTGTTACATATTTGCAACACTTCCTGCTCAAGAGACGAGGTAACAGCATGATGCCAACAGCATAAACTGGCCATATTCCCCCAGTCGCTGCCTCCGACAGCCAAAGGGGGCAATAGAACAGGGAGCACAGCACTGCCTGACCAAAGTATCTCCATCGGTGGCTCGACTCTTATGAGAGCATTATAAATCTAGACTATGGTAATAGAGTGCCAGCCTCTCAGGCCTGAAATGACTTATTGTGTGTCAGTATTTTTTTCCTTCCTCTTCAAGGTATTTTGGCTTGAAGTGTAAATAATTAATTTCCCTATTTAAAGAGCGTCATGTTTGATTTATAACCATAGAGGGTGCAGCGAGGTGACTGCATAGGGGTGGTATTCACTTCTGAATGACAGAAACACCTTCATTCTGAACTGGGTACGAATATGGGAAATAAACTGCAGAGAAATGTGGAATAAAGGTTCATGTGAAGGCTTGATCACTGTAGAAACAAATATGTAAACATAACCTTTACACGGTATTTCTTTTCTAAGAAACTGAGCCAATTTTATGAATCAAAATAGTTTAACCTTTTAGAACTAAAACTACAATAAGCACATTTTCGATTTTGTGATTTTTTTGTGATGCATCCTGCTCGTAGTTTAGGGCAGAGCTGCTGAGTGAGTATAATGTGGAACCTCTTACAATCATTGGAAGCAGTGACTTTACCTTTAATCTGAAATGTCTTGTTTGATATTTATGTGAACAGAAGTCATAGAAACCATATCAGCAACATTCACGAGCCCATACAATATGGGACCCAAAGCCCAAGGTTTGTTTGACCTTGCTGTTACTGTAAACTCAAATACATACACATAAAGGTAAAATGTATATACATTCATATACACACAAACCATCACCGCTACTTCTGTTCAGCTACACTTGTCATACTTTTTCACATATGTCTGCTTACTGTATGAGCCACATCAATTCATAGAAAATATGTCACGTCATGTCCACCACTCTGTGTGTCTGGTTTTATCAGTGCATTGATGTTTGTACTTTCACAGTAACACAAAAGTAAAGACAAGAAAGGGATTTATTCAGGAAGCAAAGGTTACAGTATGGTTGTATATTGGCAAGAATCTGGGGTGCAGAAATGCAGGGGTTACGATTCAATATCTTGCGATACTGTAAACAATGTGACATATTGTAATTTTTAAATCTATTTTTAGGAAGACTGTCATAATATAAAGAACACACCACTATATGAATAAAATCTGTGTAAAAAGTTTATTTTTTATGCAATCAGAACAGCAGGGTCTGTATTGGCTAGGGTTGTTAATTGATTAAAATAATGAATCGCGATTAATCTAATTATTGTCCTTAGTTAATTGTGATTAATCCCAAATTAATTGCACATTTTTTATCTCTTCAAAATGTACCTTAAAGGGAGATTTGATTTAATACTCAATCAACACTTTCAACATGGGAGTAGGCAAATATGCTTGCTTTATGCAAATGCATACATTTATTAATTATTGGAAATCAATTAACAACATAAAACAATAACAAATATTGTCCAGAAACCCTCACATGTACTGCATTTAGCATAAAAATTTGCTCAAATCATAACATAGCAAACTGAAGCTCAACAGGCAGTTGTTGTCAGTGTGCTGACTTGACTATGACTTGCCCCAAACTGCATGTGATTATCATAAAATGAGCATGACTGTAAAGGTGAGACTTGTTGGTACCCATAGAACCCATTTACATTCACATAACTTGAGGTCAGAGGTCAAGGGACCCCTTTGAAAATGGCCATGCCAGTTTTTCCTCGGCAACATTTTGCGAAAGTTTGAAGCGTTATTTAGCCTCCTTCACGACAAGCTAGTATGACATGTTTGGTAACAATGGATTTCTTAGGTTTTCTTGTTTCATATGCTGCCAGTATCACTCTAGCTTTAAAACTGAGCCTGCTATGATCATAAAATCGCAAGTTGCGTTAATGTGTTAAAGAAATTAGTGATGCGTTAACAAGTCATTATCGTGTTAACTTTGACAGCCCTGGTATTTGCATTTATTACAGTCCCATCCAACATCATAGCACTACTTTGAGAGGGCACATACACTGAGAGGGCGCATCTCTTTGCAAATTAAATAAAGTATTGACTATTGATTAAAAATGTATAGTGTTTTTGAGAATCAACACAATATCACACATTTTAAACCCCTAGGTTACAGGTTCCTAGCCTTCTTACAGCACAGAAACAGTAATCCTAAATAGAAACCCGTTATTACACAAATACATTCTACTGCAACTCTTAGAATATGAACATATGAAGTTTGCAGTGGGTGTGCGCATGTCTGCATGTATTTTTCAGTTATCATCAAAGTAATCAAAGCTGTCCTTTCAGAGCTTACAGGTCTCGTCTCTGTGGAACTCCAGACAAAAATCAACCCAACTTTTCACTTTAATTTTTCACAAACTGACCAATCACAGTGGAAGTGGGTGTAAATAGACACCTTTTCTGTTAGTAAACATGATGACATATTTCTGTGGGTGGAGCGTAGGTGTAAGCAGAATAATACTCTGAACAAGTTAACTAACTTTGTTCAGAGAATTAAAAAAAACTAAGTTTGGCTTGTTTTTTTTAACAATGGCTGAAGAGTTTTTCTGAAGATGTACAGTCACTCACTCTCAGGGACTTCGAGTGTTTGAGTTAAGACGGACTTATAAAAAAGAGAGTCTTATAATATCGACGAAGTATTTCAGAGATGGAGAGCAAATGGTACTAATAGTTTAGCTACTGTTAACTGCTAAACTATTAGCAACGTTATCTTTCCATCTCTGAAACGCTCTGTTGTGGCTTGTTTGTGCCTCGAATAACAGTATGTCATCTGAAATGTATGTGATATTGATTTTGGCGTCCAACAACACAGCAACATGGCATTTTTGATGTGTAACTTTAGCCTACTACTCTGAGGTAATTCGTGTTTGCCTCCAGTCTTTCCTTTGTTTTGCCTTCAGCTAACACCGTAATGTAATCATGCCGATGGCTGTAAAAGGGTCTATAGAGGCAGGACAAGAGAACACAACAAAGGGAGGAAGCATAGTGGCTGAGCAAGTTTTATATTCACGTATTTCCTAGGAGAAGGATATTGCTGGCTGCCCAACTGGCTAATATTAGCGGTAATGAAGGCCGGTGGTTTTGGAGTCAAAGAGCTAATATGATGCTTATTTGCTTTACTATCATGTTAATCCAAAAGACAGAAACTTTATACACACAACTTCTGAATGCCCTCATTGGGGTTTGTGCCAAGCCAGTCTTGGTGTTCCTGCCAAATCTGGGGATGTTCCTGGGAAGTTGAGCCCTCTCCCCACCCCAATCTTATCTGGTCCTTACTCTATTTCTACTGTGTCCTGTTACTTTTATCTTCCTTTAACTCCATCCCTCTTGTTCCTTGCCTCTACAGTACTAAGACTCTGCCTCCAGGTCTGTGCCTTTTTTCCTGCTCTTGTTTCTGTGTTCTTTGTCTTTTTCTTCTGTAAGAACAGTTGCCAAACATGATGCTTCCCTACAAGTCTGTCCAGAGAGGGACATGATTCACTGAAGGTCAGCTCTTATCTCTTTCTCTCTGTGTCTGCTCTCTATTCGCACGCACGCACGCACGCACGCACGCACGCACGCACGCACGCACGCACGCACGCACGCACGCACGCACGCACGCACGCACGCACGCACGCACACACGCACACACACACACACACACACACACACACCATGCGTTCAGATTATAACTAGTTTCAGATGGGAGCTTTGAAGCCACGGAAGGCTGGCTTTCTTTCATCCCAACATTGACTCATGTTCCATTTTCATAATTTGGTAATTTCATGAATATGTAATGCCTTCCTGTTGACCTGACTAATATGCGGTAGCGACACACACACACACACACACACACAGACACAAACACACACATTTTCTCAAAGGAAAACAGGAGGGATTATAGAGCAACTAACCAAAGGATGATTTCAGATATTTTCTTAGTGGGGCACATTTATGTTTTTTCGTTATTCTGATAATTGATTGAGTTAAATATTTAATCAGTTACTTCATTTTAGCTCCTGGAGAGCTCTATCCAATATACAATAAAGGGGCAAATGCAACTCTAACAATAATTATATTTTTCTGTGGCCAGAAGGAAATTTCATGTGTTTCAGGCATGAAGAAATTCTTTTTAACCAGGGATGTCATGAGAACCGATACTTCGGTACCAAGTCGATGCCAAAATTCTAAAAACGTGACGGTACTCGTTTTCTACATTACCGAAGGTACCGTACGATGCCTGCAAGGTCTGAAATTAACACCCGCCAAGCGCCAAACGCGGCTGCTTCTGTCCTATGCTCTCTGTGTCAGACGCACGCACGCACGCACGCACGCAGGCACGCACGCACGCACGCACGCACGCACGCACGCACGCACGCACACACACACGTATTGGTATCGACTACTAGATTTCTGGTATTGTGACTTCCCTCTTTATAACAATAGGTCATCATGTCATAGGAGTCACAAGATCTGTTTACTGAGTGGCTGCAGGTACTCTCTGGTCGCATTTCGCTGCTAAAAGATAAACTTTTCTCAACTCTTGTCTGTCCGCACTTCGCCGCAGAATCAGATGGTCGCAGCTCTCTGAGCTTGGGAGCTGCCGCCGGCTGATGATAAAAAATACAACGAGAGTACGAGGAAGATAAATAAATAAAGAAACTAGAAAGGGAATTCAAATAGAAGATGAGCTGATTCATCTCATGTAAAGCAGGAAATGTTAACTCTAGAAGAAGTGCAGCAGGAGAGTGTGCGTGCAAAAGGGTCAAAAGGAATAAAAAGTAATCGAACAGGGAAGAGAGTATTTTTCTTCTTTCTGACAGCAGCAAACAGTGATGTTTTATGATTAAAAACAAAGCCAGCGGATGTGAGGATGAGACGAGTGCCAAAGAATAAAGATTAAGGTGGCCATCACTCTGGATGGCTACAACAAGGGCACCACAATGCTTTTTTTCCTTCACATCAATCATCCCAATCACACTTACAAACTTTTACAGTCAGAGGCATCTTGCTATTGCTAGGCAACACGCAAAGAACAGCAAAAGAGGTACACGTGATGGCTATCAACAGCAGCTGTGTTCAGGCAATCAGAAACAAGTAATAAGAAACAAATCTTCAAATCACTTGAAACGCTGTGCACCCAACCACTGTTCCTCCTAGCTTGATGTTTTTTTGTTTTATTTATAGGTCCGGGCAAGACCATCAGTACTAGTCAATTCAGAGAAACCCCAGAGTACTTTTTCCCACTACTCCGTTTCATACCCTTACTATTCACCTTGCTACATTCCATGCTCCTTTTTGCATTGACACTAAATGTTGAGATGGATGTGAGGTGCATCAAGTACACTGATGGTGACAGAAGAGCGTCACAGTAATCGCTTGAATTTGGAATCGTCTGCTTCCACTGGGAAAAAAAAAGTGTCAAATGTGACTAATAACTGCAGATGTATATCCCAAATATAAACAGTACAATTACAGAAGACACCACACATAACATGGGTAGGTGACAACCATTTTCCAAAAGTCAGGTTCTGGAAAAATATTTTTCTAATCTTGACTACAACGAAATCCCTCAGTTGGAGGTAGTCAGCCTTTACCATTACTGGCCAATACTTTCGGTGCTAGGGATGGGCGATATGGCCAAAATCTTCTATCACGGTATGTGTGATTTTATATCACAGTAACGTTATATATATCAAAATATAGTAATGGTTCTGCAATTAAGAAATATTTTAAATAGCCATACCATATTTCATCACATTTGATCATTTTCTTCTTTTATTTCCATACAAACAAAAAAAAACTGCTTCACTGAGACAACACTGAGTTAAAAACAAAAGACTCAGACTTTCAAAATAATTGGGATGCCTCCTCCTGCTCTGTATTTACAACTTCACTCTCCTCCTCCATGTCTGGCAAAATCACTCTAACATGCGAGGCAGCTGGATTTACGATATTGCGAGATCACACATGAATTGCTACCGGTGAACACATTTCTACCTTTGCATAACATATACCATCATATCGCCCGACCCTATTCGGTGCTCAATTGTTCAAATTGTTCAATTTTATTAGTCATATGTAGGTTAACGCGGGCAGCTCAGCAGTAAAAGCATGGGTTGCATATAAGAGCACTAGTCATGTAAAAGATAAAATGAGGTAAGAGTTCATCAAACAATGTTAAAAAACGAGTGAGAATTAACTTGAAGTCGTCAAAGTGTCTCTAAATGTGGTAGACATGAAAGAAAAACTGATTTTAAATTTAGGGGAAATTGAAAGAGTGCAGTGTGAGAATGAGCGGTAACGGCTGAATGGCTGCGTTGTGGTGTGGTACGCCACCACCATCACACGTGTCTCTCTTTCTCTCTCTCCACCCCCTCCGCCTCTCCTCAAGACCCTCCTCTCTTTCCATCCCTTGTTATCAGCCAGGGTGCAGGCGTTGGGACCGCCCACGGAGAGGTGCCCATGAGGCTCAAACTGCCCGCCTGTCTCTCTCCTTTCTCTCTGTTCTTTCTGCTTGAGGTCGAACACCATCAGGGGGTGCGATTCAGTGCGATAATTTGCTGTCTCATCCCAAAAAGACAGCTCGTGCACACACTCACACACACACACTCACGCTTGATCTTGAGAAAACACACGATAATGTGTTCATACAATAATTTGTCACGCATATGCAGACACGCAAGTAATCACACTGACATTTTAAGCACTGGACTCACGCTGAGCACAAATACCAGCAAACAGAAGAACATTTGTCATTTGCTGTGTGTGTGTGTGTGTGTGTGTGTGTGTGTGTGTGTGTGTCTAGCTGTTTCCATGTGCATTTAAAGTGAATCTATGAATTGTGTGTACACCTGAGAGTGTTTCTTTGTTTGTTGACTCGTTCTTAATTACAAACTGTTAATATGAATGTCACTAGAACCTGATAAAATATGGATGTGCGAGTGCATGTCTGTGTGTGCACTTCTGTACTTGTTTGTGTGCATCTCCATGTGTGAGCTGACACCTCTGTCTAATGAAGATGTCAACAAGAATGACAATTATTGTTGGCAGAGGACAGAATATTATTAACTAATGTGCCTGTATTTCAAAGCCGTCTCTTTGTTATGTTAAATGATCGCTTTTACTGTGTTTAGAGAGATTAGTGTGTCTGAGCTCCTATTTACGCTGGGTGCATCAACATATGAACTTCCGTGATTTATCGACCTATATTAAGTTTATAATAAGTGTATGAGCAACGTAATGATTTAAAGCTTCAGTAGGCAACACGTTTTTGGCATCATTGGGCAAAAATTCCATAATAACCTTTCATCATATTGTAATTCAATTGTTGTGAGAGATAACTAGACTGTTGCACCTCCTCATGGCTCTGTTTTCAGGCTGTAAAACATGTAGCCCCTGACGGGAGACTTTGACCAATCACAGGTCATTTCAGAGAGAGACAGCGTTTCTATTGGCTGTGCTCTGGCTGGTGGGCGGTGCTTGGTATTTCTTCAAGAGATCTCAACATGGTTGCCGGGTTACAAACTTTCTCATTGCACAGCTAAACAGTACACTACAAGATGTTTCTGAAAACATTTGAGGAGAGAAAATAGGCATTATAGTAACAGAATATTGATTCATATTTGATCAGTGCTGCCTAGTTTGACTGTTTCGTCGGAGTTTGCGAGAGATTGACAGCTGTTCATAGATGGCAGCTGGATGGCAGTCTCCAGATCAGCTCTGATTGGTTGTTTTCCTCCGGTCTGTCAAATCCTGCAGGTGCCATTCGGAGTACCGGAGGACGGACATAGAGGCACATGATTTTTTTCAGATTACCTGTTTTATAAAAATAACTTTTTTTTTAATCATATTTGCTCCATTTCTACCCACTGCTGCTCTAATTTAAATGTTTTGCAAACATGTAGCAATCATTCATCCGTGAGATGGTGCACCAAGAAATGTCACTTAAGGCACACAGAGACACAAAGGAACAATTTTACACACACACACACACACACACACACACACACACTGAGCTTTATACTTTGTTGATTGCTGTCAAGACCACTTGCAGGGTTTAAAGAAACCAACAGACTGAAGGGCATTTTGGCCAGTAGGGATAGGGACACACACACACACACACACACACACACACTCAAAGACATGTCTTTTACAGTGACTGTATCTAGGTGAAAACAGATTAGCACTTTGGAGCGCTTGAGCTTTACCACCAACTGTTGCCCCAGATGCAGTGTTGAATAACCTCGTGCTTGTGGGTGTGTATGCACATAACCTTTGTGCTGTGTTGGATGTGAATCTGTGCTTACATATGCTGTTATTGTGTATTACGTATGTAGTTCATGCGTATTGTGCATATGAATGTGTGTGTGCATGTGTTTGACAGTGTGTGAATGTACTTAAGGTTGAACAGCAACACTTGAAGGTTGCCAGTGTCGGGCAGACTTTTGAACCCTCTCTAATTTACTGTTTCTTTTCACACTATAAAATTGGCAAAAAGTGAATTTGCTGTGGGAGAAAAAATATTTTTTTCACCGAATGTGCAGACAATGTGAAGATGCAACAGTAATGCTGATCTGTCCCTGACACAGTGATCTACATATCTTGTTCTTGTAAGAAATGTTATCTCACATCATTGTGGTTCAGAAGCTATCTGTGGAATAATGTGCTCAGATTTATAAGTGGGTTTACGTATTCATCCTGTCTTCATACAAAGGAGGACAGACAAGCAGATGTTCCCTGCCTTGTTTGCACATTCACTGAAAATCGGTTTTCTACCACAGTTTCTTTTATTTTTTGTGGTATTTACGTTAAAGCTGGGAACCTTAATGTTTTGTATATTGTTTTGAATGTATACATTTTGGATGATGAAGTGTGGTTAAAATCAAAATGTGTCATGTGTGGAGACTCTGCATATTGTGCTGTTGATAAATATTGACAATGCCAATGTCAATTTACTTCACAGTAAATATTACTGTATGTTTACAATCACACTACCTGTTGGATGATCGAAGAATAAGGTAAGTGAGTTACCAAAAATATTAGGATTCAGTCTCTGGGGACCAACATTATCCATCCAAATTGTAATGGAAATCTAGGTAGTAGTTACAATGTCTTACTTTGTGACAGACTAGCAATGCTACTCTGCTTCAAAATCAGGAAATATCACATAACCACATCGCCATGGATTTACTAGGTGTTTGCTACACAATAAAGCTGCAGTAGTCAGACTGTTTTTGGCATCATTGGGCAAAAACTTCCATAATAACCTTTGTTTGTTAAGGTTTGAATGATATATAGTGTGACTTTTTCTTTAATGTTATGCAAACTTTTAATATTGTGTTTGACTGCAAGGATTTATTTTGTGATTTGAGGTTATTTTAGACTTCAAACATCTGCTGTTTATTCATTATCCATAATTATTTTCATGTTTTATTCCACATGTGGAATGCATTTAGTTTTAGCTCAGCAATTTTAGTATTGTCATGGTCACACAAGCAGAATTCAGCATCGGCCGTGGTACATTCACTGAGAAAAAAACACACAAAAACAAAAGGGAAACACTTAGAGATAGAAAGCTGTTCTTCAATTGCCAGTGCAGATTAAGAAGGAAGTCAGGGATATTTTTTTTACAGTCTGCTGAAGACAAGATAATTGACATGAAGTGATACTTTCGAGAGTGCAGAGTAACACCGTTTTCTGAATAAAACATACTTTTGCAAACCTCTCCCCAGACAACCAGGTGCTTACTTTCTTCATGTCAAGCCGTCTATATGACAAACACACACAAAAAAGTGCCATCAATGCATACTATGACAGTGCTAAGTCAACATTTTTCTGATTGGCTGAATACTAGTTGACTTGTATGTACATTTTCATACATATGTAAAAACCTTTAAGGCAACCATAAATATTTCTTCTTCCTTTCTGTTTTTACTGCCCTTTTCTTCTTCTCTTTACCACCTCTTGACCTCAGTGTGACTCCGTGTCTTTCACTTTTAACTTTTCACTATACTCCACTTTTGTTCTTGCTGTCAGCCTCTCTCTCTCACACACACACTGAGTTTGTCTGTGTCTCCAGGGTGGTCTCTGGCTTGGCTCTGTGTTATAGTATATTTGCATCTTCTGTCATTGAGCGAGGACAGAGTGCATAATCCCACTGAAGGCCAACGGCTGACAGGCAGTTTGGCATCCTCAGCTGAAATAACTGCCCTCTATTGTTTTTTTTCTTTGGTAGCTACAGTAGGTCTAGCCATAGTGCAGGTCTACTATATCCTAACTAGTGGAACCTATGTTATTTCTACAAAACCACAAACGTGAACGTTACTTAAATGCATTTATGCAAGAACTGTCCCATATGTTCAGTGGTACTTAAGTACAATTACAACAAGAAAAAGACAAATGACAAAATTTTTTTCATATTATTCCCTTAATCTGAAAGTATGCAAATGTTGTCATTAGTAATGGAACACGTCTTTACTATCTCGCTACAAACTAAGCAAATATATTTTAGAAAATAGTTGAGATTTCTCCACAGGGGTTTGAATATCAATGGAGGTCCGTTTCCAAATACACTGAGACTTTGCTGAGAAGAGGCTGATAGCATACTAATGTAAGATTCCCTGGGTGCTGAAATAGTGGGTAAAGCAAAATTGCGAAACAGGTGTTGTCAAAATTAGATTAGTCAGTTAGCCAGGGGCTTTTAAAAACAAATGTAGCCGCTCTTCCTGTTCCTCTCTTTACAGTCATCTCTTTTTCAATACTCTGCGTTTGTTTTATCTTTCTCTGAGGCATCCTCTCTTAATTTGTCATGCATGAAAAAAAGCTACCCTCCAAACACCAACATCAAAAGAATGGTTTTTGACATGTGACACATTTCCCTTTTCAATAAATGAGAGGTTGAATGATTTCAAAACTAGGAAGTTTAATTGGGGTCATTTAGAGCTTTTATTAGAATTGATATGCTCTCCCAGTGAGCCCGGTATTATTGGAGTTATTTATCACCAGTTGCTTTTAGTACTTTTATTCTCTCAACTCGATCAATTGAGAGAAGATGGCCACTTATCATCTGAATCTTTATGGCCTGATTTTGATATGATGACATTTCTTATGCTCACTGGGCCTGGTTTCAATCTTGACTTAAAGAGTTGTAGCGTGTAGCAACAGCTCTTTAAGTAATGTAATAACTATGCATAATGTAATAATTTAAAAAACTGTTAATTATGTTATGCACTTGTGGTTTTCTTACATTATTTGCTGATTATTAGATTATGAGCTTTTATTGCATTTCAATTATTACATTATGTGCAGTTATTACATGATGCACAGTTGCTACAAGAGTGAACACCTTCATTGGTTTGAGTTCTCAGTTTGCTGTAGTGATGTAGACATGTACTTCAGGGTATATCAGTACATCATGACATCACTGTTGTGTGTGGTCAGAGAAGCTACAGACTTCAAACTCTCAAGAAAAGGTAGTGAAACGATGATTTCTAGGATGGAATGAAGCACCTCTTGAACCACTACTACACACAAGGTATATTAAAGGTGGGGTTGCAGTGCTCCATCCCAAATCTATGTTTTGAGTGTCAAATACTTACCGTTTTTGGACTTAACAGGTGGCTTTAAAAAGTTTGTGAGAGGCCACACCCAGCTTGGGTTAAGTGCATTTACAATGGATTTCTAACTGACACAGTTTTAAGGTTGAAAAAAAGCAGAGAATGTAGGCCTGATTTTAGCCAGTGGTGTGAAGTTGGCATGTAAATATCCATGACATTTTGTAAGGTCGACCAATGTAAGAAGAGAACAAGTCTCACCAACGTTGGGAAAATTTCCTCGGGAGGACCGAGACTATAGCAGGTTTTCATTCCAGCCAAAGACAACAAAGGAAGATCTTCTGAAAAGATTTAATACTTAAAAGCTTCCTCACACAGGAGGTCTACTGCATGATTTTACTGTATTCACGTGAATGTGAAGTATTAGTGTGTTTACATTTGGTTCAGTATTTTACAATTTTCAGTTTTTATGACATCGGAATTCTTAAAAAATTCCTGAATCCGGATCATGATCCGGATCGCCACCAAAATGGATTGTTTATTTTGCTACACTCCACGCCTCCGAAAAATGTCATTCAAATCCATCGCAAACTTTTGGAGTAATCCTGATAACAGACAGACCAACAAACAAACCAATGCCGGAGAAAACATAACCTCCTTGGCCCAAGGCCTTTGGCCTTGGCGGAGGTAATAATACAATTAGGCTATTCAGTTTCATTACAGGAAACCACACAAAACCTTTTTTAACTGAGTGTGTGTCTGGCTGTGTGATTGAGTCTGTGTGCGTCAAATGCAGCAGTTACGCCTTACTCACCAGCTAGGCCTCTATTTTTCCATCACCATGGTGATCCAGTTGATGGAGGAAGTATTTTTCTAATCAAAAGACTTGAACAGGAGCACAGCCTGTGGTCGCCATGAGATCTGTTGTACCTCTCATTTTCCTTTCTTGTTATTTCATGCCCGTCTTCCAGTTAATTTTTACTTCATCCTTACCTCTGTTAATTAAGAGAGGTGAAAGGGAGCAGGCATTAGTCTCTTGAAACACACAGTAAAGAGTTGCAAGTTGATCAAACTGAGAAAAAAGTTCTGGTCTGCCTCCTGAGAGGAGGCTGATACTCAATGAAAGCTTAATGTGACAGCAGAAACAAACCAGTGGAAGAGGAGAATAATATTTTTTCTTCCTTGTTTCACTTTGTTGGTGCTCATTAAAGAACATGTTAACACCAGAATTTTTTTTTGTTTTTGCTGATCACCAGTAGGCTTGGGCGATATGACGAGATTATCATCCAACAAGATATTGGTTGGCCACAGTAATGGTCCTCACGTGTCCACAATAACAGAGCGATATTCAATTATGCAACTCCTGTTATGAATTTTGCGCTATATTCAGTCTCTTTCTCTCTTTTTCTCTTGCTTTCTCTATGCTTCACCAGATTGCTGTAGCTTATCAAAAAAAAGTAACATGTAGCATACGTCTGATGCTGTAGCCTACGTAATTACCCATGTAGCCCAACTCCAGCAAAAATAATGCAAATGCACCTATTTGGTGATTCTTTGGTTTTAAACTAAATGAAAAAGGAGAGCCAGAGAACGTGAACAAAGTGAGATTTAAGCTGTGCAATAAACAAGTCGGGACTAAAGATGGAGACACCACAAATCTCCGCTCCCATCTCAAAAGTCGTCATCCAACAGAATACGCAAGTCTGCCTCCGACTCCATCCACAAAGAGCAGCCTGACCAAAACTCCTACCATGGTGAGTAATCAGCCCTCAATCATCGGGGCTTTCGCCGAGGCAACAACGACATATAAACGTGACAGTCAACGGTGGCGAGACTCTATGAGGGCAGTTACCAGGTACATTGCAAAAGAAATGGTTTCTATCCATACAGTTGAAAAAGACAATTTCAAGGAAATTGTGAACACATTATATATATATGACTTACCAAGCCGCAGATACTTCAGCAAGGTTTCCGCCAGTGTATTGCAAGCCTGGCGGCAAGCCTTTGCTTACTAGAAAGTTCATGCGTTTGTGTATCAAAGGTGCAGAGAGGACAGTGAAACTTGGATTTTCTGCAGTATAAAAGTATAAAATGTGCAAAACGGAGTGTCTCTGCCATTCTGTTTAATGTTTTGCTGATTCATGAACAGTGATGAATGGCCGAATACATGCACATCATCAGCAAACCAAGCAACACAGTGCATCCATGTCAGATGAGTCATTTTCGTGTATTGGCGTGCTCAGGGTGCCCTTGAGTTAAACAGGAAGACGTTTCTTGCTCATGACACCCATTCTGTAAGAGTATCCCTCGCCCGCCATTTGTCTCTCTTTATCTGGTGGAGTCAAGCAAAGGTTAGGCACTTGTGTGAGACAACCACACATTACATTTCCTGGGCATACACTGTGTGGGAAGTATCCATCTGTCTCTTGTTCTGCTTGTTGCCTTTTCTGTCTTTCACAGTTTTTGTCTCTCTCTTCTTCTGTGGTGGAAAAACAGGCTTGTCAGTCACTTCCTGCTAGAAGGAAATGATGGACTGGTGGTTTGACTCATAATCCATAGTAGACAGCAGCTCATACTGCACTACACAAGAAACGCCAATCCAAATAAGCAAATTAAAATAAAATGAACTTGACATAATTAAAGGCAAAATAAACACAGCAGGAGCCTCGCCACTAAAAAATCCAAACAGTAAGTTGGAAGCTGCTGTTACTGTGGTCTCAAAATTTATTGAGAGGTCATTAATCAAGAGTAGATTAACACTAACACTCATACACAGCTATATCAAGTTATCAGATTTCTGATGCTATTGAAAGCTTTTTTATTTTAATGTTTGTATTGTCAATGGTCATAAATTAAGAAATAACAAACATATTTCAAACTTTATTCAAACTAATTTTATCTGAAATTTCTGTTGTCAAGAAATGATGGATTGGCGCTTTAAAACAAACAAAACAAAACATAGAAAATGTATGAAATGACAAAGCTATTGGGCAGAGCTCAAATGGTTTCAAAAATAAGTCAAGCTTAACTTTCTACTAGGGCTGCCCTCTCTTAGTCCATTAGGCAACTAATCTGTCGTTTTGGTCTTAGTCGACTAAGATTTCTTAAGTCGATTCGTTGTATTTTATGCTTCTTACATGCTAAATGACTTAGTTCCAAGAAACTTAGAAGTACATCTCTGGTAAACACAAGATTTAAAGTGGGGCTTTTTTGTGATTCTTTGTGTGAAACTCAGTTTTATGGATCTGCTGATTAAATCAACTAATCGATTAGTCGTATGAGTGTTAGTCAAAGAATTTGGACAGCCCTACTTTCTACACTGGCAAAGGCTGGAGAGAAGAGCGAGATAACTGTAATACTGATGCCAACATTTAGATATGTAGTTATAGTTTTCTATCAGGTATGCAGTGTTCTTAATAAGTTTTGGTTTAGACAATTAACTAGAAGAAAGTATGCATTGAGGGGGATCCAGGGGCCTGCTGTACTGAGAGAATGCATTCAGTTTCATATGTTGTGTATTCACAGATTGGTAGTAGTCACTGTTTACTCAGCCAACTGCTGATTACATAAAACAACCGACACATGCCTGTCAAAAAAAGTCAAAAGTATAGCTAACTGCCCAAAAAAGTATTGACTTTGTAATTAGATGACATCCAAAAAACAGCAGACTGTGCATTTCTTAAGCTGTAATCAGTGAATATTAGGTCCAGCTGTTCTGTTCTGCTAATTAAATGTTGTTTTGATACCTTGTGCGTTATTGCTTATCTCTGCAATATGTCTGTTCCTTGGGAGACATCCTGTAAAATCCCTGTCTGGTTGGATTCAGTAGGGGATCCATCATTGAAAGCTGAGAAATACAACTGGAAGTTGTAACTATTTTCTCTTTTTCTCTTCTTTATTTTAAGTCGCAAAAATAGGAGTAATGGTAATATGTTCAAGTAGATGGTCTCTGGAGTGTCTGCTACTTAAGTCTTTAGCTAGACAGATGTTGGATATTGAAATGATATTCTTCCTTTCCTTCAGATTGGTTAGTTAAGCATCTGGGGGCACCTTACAGAGCAGTGTGTGGGTGCGAAGAGACAAAACTGCTCTTCTAATTGGTAGTTAGAGGAAACAGGTCGCGTGGCAGTTTCAATGTAACCACCATAAGGATGGAAAACATCTTATTAACAACTGGATACATAGCGCTCGCACTATGTCTGTAACTTTGATTTATCGACAACAATTACACACACACACAAACACACACACACGCACGCACACATACACACAAGCGTGGTAATTGGTACCATAGGTACATGTCCTATGTTTTGAAGGCAGCTTGTTACTAAGCTAATCGGCTCTTGAATGTAAATTCAAACATGCATGTACATCCACTTCTTTGTACAAGATTGTATGCTGTAATAAGACAATATGCTCGAATGTGTTCATGTGTCATGATTATGCGTATTATATATCAACCAGATAGTTCAGAATAATCTCTTTGCTATACACAACATACAGTAATGGTACACACATTTATCTACACACTCTTGTTATCTCTACATACACGTTTACTGTAAATGTTCATACCATACTGGCCATGTATTTTTCAAGTGTACTCAAATATGGATTTCACACAGTGAGACAGTTGCAGTGCATGTGTCAGATCATTGAAATCTGGAAAAGCAAGTCAGCCCAGCCGGACATCCTCTTACCAGCAACTTGCTCCTGTGCGACTGCCAGGTGTTCCAGCTGTGAGATGCACTCACTCCAGCATGTCCTTGGTCTGCCAGGGTCTCCTCCCAGCTGAATGTGTCCAGTATGCCTCCAAAAAGAGTCCCAGTGGGCCTTGTGATAGCGGGCCTGAACCATCTCAGCTGTGGAGGACCGGTGACTGACACTTTTTTTTTTGTCGTTTTTTAAATCCGATCTCCCAGACAGACTGTCTGCATGATTAATTGCAAGTGATCAGATCGGATTTGTTTGTCCAGACATCACCAACCCATCTGCATGGGTTGCTGTGGTAACGAGGTAGACGTCAGTAAAGACGTAGCTTTGCTGGTGACATGGCTTTCCAGTGTGAAAGCATTCACACTCGAAACAACCACGCTGTCAAGCAAAGTGAGAGTGAAAGTGCTGTCAGACAATTTATTTCGGCATCTGTCCACTAGAGTTGGGCGATATGTAAACATTTTCCAACCGACCATCATCATCCCAACAACCAGCGATTGTTGATATATTCGCGCAGGTGTGTGCTGTGCTGCCGTAGTTTCAGCTGGGAGATAGCTGTTCTAGCGGCGGAGCATCGTGAGACACACGTCATTCAAACTCGATAGAAACAAACTAAAACTCACCAAAACCGTCTTTGTTAGTCTTATTAACCATCACCAACTCTGGTTTGGTCGCAATAAACCCTATTTCACAGAGTTAGATGTGAAAATATGCCTGCTCGGCGTTGTTTACCGCCGCTGTCTCTCTCCCTGCCCACCTAGCAGCGGCTGAACAGCTCTCGTTCTTCCGAGGCAGATTATGAACTAGATTATTATCAGCAAAATAAAATGACAAATATTGCCCCAAACAACTACCAGCGATGAACTCAGCCAATCGCTGATAACTGATATATTCATCCAATCGCCCAACCCTACTGTTCACCGACTGTAGTTCTCCTCCATGTTGTCCTCCATAGCGCTCCGTTTGTAGCAGCATGGATTCTGCTCAGCATTTCCACACTTTGAAATTCAATTTGAGCAGCCAGAGCATCCAGACTGAGACGCATCTGTAGAAACCCGATCGGAGTTGCATTTCAAACCACCTCCTAATGCCATTTGGATCCGATTTGCTGTTCAGACATTCTAAAATCAATCTGGATACAATCTGGATATGCCAAAAAACGGATTTGAGCTGGCAGTCTGAACAAGGCCATAGTGTCAGTCTCAATCCACAATCTCGTTCTTTTGGTCTACCTAGAGTGCATCACCATACATGTGGTTTAGGGTTGGAGGGTGATCAAGTAAACCAGGATCTTTCTCAGACAGATGGATAGGCAGTTCTCTGAATCAAGATCTGCTTGCCAGTGCCACACTCTATCCAAGGCACAGTGAGGTGCCGTTTGGTTTCTGACTCGCACATTTATGGATAAATATAGTCGATTTGACAAGGTAGAGCTCTACAAATGTATTTGTCTGTTTGGTTAATTAGTAATTTTTGACAACTATGATGTGTGATGGTTGTATATATGTGTGTAAATGTAAACACCGTATATCTGTAGATGTCTATATTAATCTCAATCTTATATTTTTCTTCTGTGGACTACAAATAAACTGATTTAATGAACTTTATTTCAGAAACATATCAGTCCACAAAAGAAAATTACCATCTCAAATATACATGAAACTTTAAAGTGAAAAGTCTTTAAGAAGCACAATCTTGTAAATAAATGAGTATGCTACTGCTAGTTATTAAACAGTTACATCCTCACCTTCATATCTATATGATCAATAAGATACCCATTGGGTTTGGTTGCTTGCTGTTGCTAGTTCTTTTGGTTTTCTTAGATATTTTCTTTCGTTTTCCATTTCCTTTAGAATATCCGGTGAATACAACTGTGGGAAAAATAGAGTAAAAGACTCTCTGAAGTCAACTTTTTGAGCCTGAAAATAATGAGCTCTCACGCTGAGACGCTCCTGACACTTTTCTGTTCTCAGGAAGGTCCTGAGTCATATTTAGGATCATGATTCACAGTCACACTCACAATTCAAGTCTCTCTCTTTCAAACGACATGGCAAAAGATGACGTTTGTACTTTGGATCCGGCTTTTATGTGTTTCTTATGTAAGGACTCTTATTTTTGCTTATACTGAACACACATTTTTTGTTCACACGTGGCTTTTTGCGCCGTGGAAGGCTTAATTAGAGTTGTCACCCTCTGTGTCAGAATTTCTAATGCTTTAATCCTAGTGGGATACAACTCAACTCTAATGATCTGTCTCTCTCTGTCGCAACATGATATAATGAAGGACATATCTCTCTCTTCACTAAGAAGCTAATGATGTTTGTGAATATATTACCAGTTAGACAAGGCCACTTGCTCTAAGTGGTCAAGGCATTGTAGTTGACTTTAATAGCAAGGATTTTACATCTGTAGAACTGTTGCTGTGCCATTGAGGAATTAAAGCACATTATTTTCATGCCAATACTTCATTGGTCCACTGGCTCAATTCACTGTAGATCCCATTCCCAACTGTAAATTATACTACTGTATATATTGTGGGTTTTCTATATCTTGTCGTATATGTCCCATAAACCTCTATGATTACACAATAATATCACTTTTCTAATTGGTGATCATTAAAGTTTCATGCTGACACTTTCTGAATCTCTTTTATGTTAACGATAAACACTTATAAGACAGGGAAGATGTGTCATACCTTTCTGACTTCTTTCGTCTTCCTGTAGTTATAGTCTATGCAAGTGCAAGAGAAATCCACTGGAGCGGAGTAATCCATGACAGGATTTCAGCGCATGTTGTGATGGTCATCCTGCGGATAGTGACCATGCTAGCGACAGGCACAGAGTCTTTACTAATGGTTAAATAAATACAAAATATTGGTAGGTAGATAGTGAAATAACGTTAGCTATAGCTAATTCCGTAAATACAGTACTAGAATTTTGTTGACCAACTAGAGCGCAGATGGGAAAAGTCAGAGATTCCTTACTAGTAGGGATGTCACGATATCGATTCTGAACCGGAAAGGGTTCGAAATTGGCTTCCAATCTTGACCATCGAAATCAAAAGCAAGATTTTTGATTATTTATTTTCTTCTCTCCGCCCCGCCAGCACGTTTGTCTGAGGTGAAAATCCAGCTGTATTCAAGAAATGTAACAGCCTTCTCACTAATGGTCAAGGCATTGTAGTTGCCTTTTAATAGCAATGATTTTACATCTGTAGAACTGTTACTTTCATTGAGGAATCAAAGCACATTATTTTCATGCCAATACTTCATCGGTCCACTGGCTCACTTCACTGTAGAGCCCAACTGTAAAATACACTACTGTATATATTGTGGGTTTTCTATATCTTGTCTTAGCCCACAGCAACGTTGTATCCCATAAACCTCTATGACTACACAATAATATCAAGTTTCCCATTGGTGATCATTAAAGTTTCATAAGCCAATTTGCTTGTAGAAGTACAAGCACATCTTTTTCCGCTAATCAATGATTATTCTTTCATGAATAAAAGCACACAAAGAGCTGCTATTTTAAAGTGGTTCATTTGGTATTAAGGTATTAAAGCAATTTTGCAGATGGTTTGCAACAACTCAAAGGGCTAATTGCCTGATTTTTCATTAACATGACTGAATTCACAGCTCTGAATGCCATGGGAACTGCTTTTAATGAGTATAACAACTGGGCTTTGTGTGTGTCTGTGTGTGTGTGTACTTGAGTGTTTGAGTTCTTTAAGCTTTTAGCATCTTTGTGTATTCATGTACATATGACTGCATTTTTCTGCCACGGTGGCCAACACCGCTGCCCCCACTCAGCCTTTATAGAGCTGTAATTGCGCATTGAATTACCATTTTTGAGAATGCTCAGTACAAGTCAGCCAGTAGGAACAACCGTGGCGTTTTCAATCAGGATAGTTCTTTTTCATTACGGCTCTGTCCTCTGTTTAACACAGCAGTAAAGTAGGCTAAAGTGATATTAAGTGCGATGCTTGGCACCATGGAGTGAACCTCTGGGGAAGGCTTGAAGTTCTAAAAAAGTGAATGTGCAAGAGGATGTACAGATGTATACGCATTTGGTCCTCATGTATCTCTCTCACTCTCTTACCTCTTCACACTCTCTCACACATGCACCCTATATGCATTTTACAGGAGGCTGTGCATCGAGCAGCATTTTCTTCTTGTAATAATAGACTCAAGCAATAACTGCAGGTGGCGTACATGGTTGTCAGGGTGATGAATGGTCTCCAGGGCAACACAGGAAGTCCATCTGGGAAGAAATCTGAAAGAGGAAGTAGATAACGGAGATTGAGGAGACGCAGTCGCTACCTGATTTATTCATCCCAATCCATCATCTAAAACTCACAACTATTGGTTTCTACAATGCGTTAATAGCCAATAAACTATTTTGGGCTTTTATGGCCACAGAACGAGTAACATTAAAGTATATAGGCTCATATAACAAGAAAATCAGCCGAACGTTTTGGCTCTTGAAATGAGAAAACCCAAAATAGTAGTTTCAATTGGATCTGAGACCAGAAGCAGCAAATAAAACTGGTTAAGCATAACTTTGTCTCTTTCATTCTTACCTCCGTTGGTTATTGCTTTTTCTTCTTTCCTCCGCCTGTATTTTCTCCTCTGCAATCTCCACCACACCCACTCATTTTTCTCCCGCCCTTTCAGCAAACTGGGATCCAGAAGTTAAGCATTTAAGTCCTGTTAATGACTGTAGTCATTCGACGTTGCATGGGTTATAGAGGCGGATTCAGTATGACAGTGAGTAGTGTCACAGTGATTTCCATGTAGCCTGCTAACATTTCTTTGTAACCCACTCACTAATCTGTATGTGTATTACTGAGATACTGCATGCATAATTTTTTTTTCTATTCTCACTCACTGATTAGTAAACAGCTCCGACTTCTGCTAACATGGAGATCAAAGGGAATTTTCAATGTCATGCTAAAAAACGCTCATCCTGTGTGTGTGTGTGTGGGTTGCTGGGTGGGTGAGGCTTTTTGTGTCCGTGTCTGCACATGTAGAATATATGACATGTGCGGCAAGTAAAATCAAAGGAAACAGGGATCATACATTGCAGAATCTGTGACTTAAGCAAAACACAAATTGTTTACAAAGTACATGAAAGCATTAGTTAGAAGGAATATGTTATGTGTAAAACAAATCAAATTAATTTTCAGTAATGCTTTGAAGAGTAACTGAGCGAGAGAGAGTTACAACCTCATTCATGTCATCATTTTTGAATGTGTACAGTTTAAATTTATTTAAATATTTTTGTAGGATTCAGCTAAGAACTGTTGTAACACCAATATGCACAAATATTTATTATGGTGTACAGTGAGTTTCAGCTCATGAAATAGTAAATACAATACATAAGATTTTAAGTTTTTTATAACTTTCATATTTTGTTTTTCAAACTGGTTTGGCTTGACATAAAGGTTGACAAGTAGCCCAGAAATTCCCTCAATGTTATGTTGCACCATAGACTGTATGTAAAAAGTAAACGTAGTCACTATGGCGTCACCCATTGTTTGTAGACTGTCATTTTGAAGCCTCGAGTTCAGCATTTTGGCTGTCGCCATCTTGGTTATTTGCATCCAGAAGTGACACAAGAGGGTGGAGCTAAGTACAGCTGAACGCTGAACAAGACATTTTTAGTCAACCAAAAATGTTATAATTGACTTTCATAAACTGAAAACACACTGTGAAAGGGTTAAAGTTGTAAGACGAAAACATGGACAACTCCCAGACCATGACAATGTTGTGGTAGTGACCTGTCAATCACACGGTAGCCACACCCTAAAGCATTCCCTGCTTTATGGTCTATTTGTCTCTAAATGTGACCATAATTTACTAAATGAACATCATGCTGTATTGAAGAAGACTTGAAACTAACGATTGAGACCATAAACTCATGTTTATAATGTTTACTGAGGTAATAATTCAAGTGAGAAGTAGGGTCATTTTCTCATAGACTTCTATACAATCAGACTTCTTTTTGCAACCAGAGGAGTCGCCCCCTGCTGGCTGTTAGAAAGAATGCAAGTTTAAGACACTTCCACATAGGCTTCACTCTGTGTTGCACGTGCCATAAACTGAACCACCATTTTAGCACAATTGCATGCAAGAAACTGAACATACAGTCTGGTGAGTGATCAAAGGAAAAAAACCTGGATAAATGAGTGGAGAAACATAAATGCAGATTCTTCCATTCAGGGCCTGGCCAAGTGGTTTGAAAAGTATGAAAATGATTTGAATTATCCGCTATGACCTTTGCAGTCGCCAGATTTTGAGCACTTGTGATGATTAGAGAGAAGCCAAAAGGAAATATCTTTTGGAAGAATAGTGTTCCATCTCTCCAGTAGATTGTCAGAGACTTGTAGAATCTGTGCCAAGGAGCATTGAAGCTGTTCTGACGTCTTATGGTGGCCCAACGTCTTACTGGTGCCAAGTTCACACTACAAGACTTTCAAAGTCGTCAGGCCACCGTACTGTTCACACTACACAACTTGCTGTCTTGTAATCAGGAGTGTTGAAGTCATTGTGGTTTTCACACTACATGACTGACCGGTGACACAGGGTCACACACTACAAGATCTTTCACCAGGAGGAATCTCTGATGAGGTCTTCAAACTACGCTTTGTCACGAAAACACATCCGAGAAAAACATGGTAAATGATGTGATACTATGTGCGAGATTTTGTTGATGTTGTCGTTGGCACGTGTTCACAAAATAGCCTCTCAGCATGTGTCTTTGAACAGTTCACACATGACGCTCGAACACCGATGTGCCGGTGTTTCATTTGTTACCAATCTGTACATATAATTAACAGCTTCAACACATGTAGAAAATTGGAACCACATAGAATCCAAAACATGTGAGACGTTGAACAGAAATGTTGGTTTCTGTTAACTGTTCCTTTCTCTTCTGACAGAGAATACTGTACTTTTGGTTTGCTGTTTCAGGAGAGCATTATTTTTTCTTGATGTTTTCTCAGTTGCACCTGCGAAACAGCGTGTCTTGGCATTTTCAACATAATGGCGATGGGGGAAAAGTCTGCTTACTTAATCATTTCCAAATTCATTATACTGAGAAAAGCCTGCCAGTGAGCATTTACTACACCAGAAATCTGATGTCAGTACCTCCCAGAGCTGCTGCAAAACAATATTTTCATTAAGCCTTAGTATGAGGATGTAATGGTTCACAGGAACGCTGCTGTGATGATAACAGAATGCATGTGTTGGTTTTATTCATTTATAGATTTAAAGGTCATCCAGTACCTTCACCCGACTTTTTAGATTGTTTGCTCTAGTCAGGTGTTTTATACAGTTTTAGTATTGCCCTAAGAGTCTCAAATTATTATTTATTTGCTAAACAATAACAAAACACTGGCATTATTCAACGGTTTGTTAACTTAGCTAAACTATGAATCAACTCTAATAAAACTTGCTATCCTACAGTACCACATCTCCCACTGTTAAGACTGTGCATTTGCAATTACCTTTAGGCAAAGGTGTAATGCTGCCTGGTTTCTGTGGTTATACCTATATAATCCACGTACGACAATTCAGGTATGATTAAAGTATAGTTCAAATGAAGAAACAAATAAATTAGAAAGATTTCAACTTGATGTGGGATAAACCAGGGATGCCAGTGATGATGGTCAAACACTTTTTGTTTCGCCCATCCACCATCCTGACCTCCGCACTTTCACGGCTGTTCTCATACACCATTCATAGCAATACCTATGAAAAGATGATGATAATGCACTGTAATTCATATACATCCCACAAAATCAATACATATTTGATACATGTAATTGTGTACCAGGAAATATAAAGAGCGACAGATGCTGTGTAGGGTGGAGGTCGGGCTGGACGGGTGGTCAAAAAACACTGGGCTTTTGCCCAGGAGACCGCTGTTTGTGTCTCATGTGAAACCAGAAGTCAGTTATTTGTCACGTAACTTCTGTACTTAAGTAACACCACATCCGTAGTTGTTTTAACCCAAACCGCCATCTTTTCCTAAACCTAACCAAGTCAATATTTTCCTAAACCTAATCAAGTCAATCTTTTCCTAAACCTAACCAAGTCCATCTTTTCCTAAACCTAATCAAGTAGTGTTGTTGCCTAAATCTAACCAAGTTGATCTTTTCCTAAACCTAATCAAGTAGTTTTGTTGCCTAAACCTAACCAAGTCCATCTTTTCCTAAACCTAATCAAGTAGTGTTGTTGCCTAAACCTAACCAAGTCCATCTTTTCCTAAAACTAATCAAACAGTGTTGTTGCCTAAACCTAACCAAGTTGATCTTTTCATAAACCTAATCAAGTAGTGTTGTTGCCTAAACCTAACCAAGTCCATCTTTTCCTAAAACTAATCAAACAGTGTTGTTGCCTAAACTTAACCAAGTTGATCTTTTCCTAAACCTAATCAAGTAGTTATGTTGCCTAAACCTAACCAAGTTGTTTCCTGTGAAGACGGACATTTATTTTGAAAAGACTGTATGCATGTAATGTGCGAAACTTGACGCGTTGCTGGACATTCGTAGGAGGACGCACGAAAAATGAGGAATAACTTTTTGTAAGATATCAAATGAGGCGTTGTGAGCGGATACGTTGCTTTCACTTTGTACTGCATTGCATGAAAATCACACAACTCCTTTTAGCAAATGCACAACAGTTGCAGGTGTAAATCATTTGCAGGAGACTGAGTTGAGAAATGACAAGACTACCGGTGTAAGGCCTAGTTACACCTGCCTGTCTGGCTGTCAAAAATCTGTCTCTGTATATATCCATCGCCTGTCTTCATTTGTGACCATTCATCTACAGTATACTGCCACGCTGCGTTTTCATCTCTTCATGTGTCTGTCCAAGCATTTAACGCTATCCATCAGTCCATTTCCTTCCATCCATCCAACACCAGAAAACCTGAATTCCCCTTCTTTTGATACCTTCAACCATGTCCCTTTCCCCCCACAATTAATCTCCTTATGTCAACAATGTCTTTTCCATTAACATTTGCTCTGATGTCAAGCTGAGACATACTGTAGGCCCTGATATTTTGGTAGGAGAAGAGGTTTGGACTATTTCCAAATTGGAAATGTCTTTCCACTTATGTGTACTGAGCTCTTGTTTATCTTTGCCTGAAGTATAGAGTACATGAATGGAAAAGAAAACCGCAAAGTCAAATAGCAAAGATAAAAAAAAAAAACAGGTTATAATGCAGTTTTGAACAAAGCCTATACCGTAAACTTACGGTAAGATGCGTCACTCTGCAGCTTTCTGAGATTAACACTAGAATCGTCATGATTACATACCGAAAAGTAAAAGCAGGTCATATTGAACTCCATGGACTTGAAATGTTTTTTCTTTTGGATGAAAGATGTGGCATAACTAGGTTATATACTGTATTGGCTCAATGGAAATGGCTCCTGGCTGCTTTTATTGCTGAATTTGTATTCATTTAGGATTTTGTTTGAATAAGAGAAGAGAGAAAGACAGTGAGACGGAGACCAATAGAAAATTAAGGTAAGGTAAAACCAGATGTACAAACTTATAAGATGAAGCGCTGATGATGGGTAAGGGCCTGCTGGAAAGAAAAGTGGGTCGTTTATGTCACTTTGTGATGACAGGCTGTGTGTCACCACTGGGCGCTCTGTCTCTTCCCTTTGGAGAGACTGACACTGACACAGGGACAGGGACTGTCACCAGCCTCACCCCTCTTCTGGCCCTGTAGTATGTGTATGTGTATGTACACTGCTGAACATGCCAGTGTTTCCTCCTCTTCATTTGTGTGTCATGCTTGCTAGAGCTCTTGTTGGTTAGTGGGGAAAGTGTGTGTGAGAGACAAGTCATGTGTGTGCTCACGTCTTTTAGCAGTGACACAGAGTAACAGTGCAGGGCTAAGCTGGTCACACACTGACAGTTGTGAACTCTCCCAGAGGACACACATGCAGAGACCAGCATTATTTTACTCACAACCCACTATTCACCCTCAATGTGGATCGGATACACTTTTTCTTTTTGATGGCGGTATAGTTTTCAATGCATTTAAAGTTTTATCATTATACATTACCAATGAGAAGTATTCACCCCACTTGAACTGCGAATCACAGTCAAATAATGAGGCTTGTGTGGCGCAGATCAACAGGAAGAGAAGAGTGATTCACTCCATTACCATGGCACACCTGCATCATTACTCATGCAGGTTGTTTCTAGAAATCAAAACAATACGTTTAATAGAGATCACCTGTGTGTCAAGGTGTGACAAGAGATTTTATTCCAAATACACCTGCACCTGGAAGATCCAAATGCCGGTTGGTAATGGTTATTTCCTGTCAAAGACTAAATAATTAAAGTAAACATGACAAATTTACTGAAAAGTACCAATCGGGGGAAGGGTACAATATAGACGACAACCCAGCCTTTAGGGGTGTGCATCTCTCCCTCTCAAGACGATTCCATACACATCTCGATACACAGTCTGCGATACGATACAAAAACAATACAGTTAACCATGTAATGATTCGATACGGTTCGATATAATACTACTTTGATACAATCGATTCGGCATTGATCAGTTTCAGTTTAACCTAATTTATAGTATTCTAATGACATGTCTTATATTACCTACAGACGTAGGCAAAGTTGTTGGTAACGTTCCGTTAAAGAGAGAAAAACCCACAATGGTCACTGAAATAACTTGAAACTGACAAAAGTAATAATAAATAAAAATTTACTGAAAATTAACTAATGAAAATCAGATATTGCTTTTGAATTGTGGTTCAACAGAATCATTTTAAAAAACAAACTGATGAAACTGGCCTAGACAAAAATGATGGTAGCCCTAGAAAATATGTAAAATAATGTGACCATAGGGACATATTAAACTAAGGTGCGTCCTGTAAATAGCATCACAGGTGTCTTCAAACTTGTAATCAGTCAGTCTGCCTATTTAAAAGGTGAAAAGTAGTCACTGTGCTGTTTGGTGTCATGGTGTGTACCACACTGAACATGGACCACAGAAAGCTAAGGAGAGAGTTGTCTCAGGAGATCAGAAAGAACATTATAGACCTTCATGTTAAAGGTAAAGGCTATAAGACCATCTCCAAGCAGCTTGACGTTCCTGTGACTACAGCTGCACATATTATTCAGAAGTTTAAGGTCCATGGGACTGTAGCCTACCTCCCTGGACGTGGCCGCAAGGGGAAAATTGATGACATATTGAAGAGACGGATAATACGAATGGTAACCAAAGAGCCCAGAACAACTTCCAAAGAGA
This sequence comes from Sebastes umbrosus, assembly GCF_015220745.1. NCBI lineage: Eukaryota > Metazoa > Chordata > Actinopteri > Perciformes > Sebastidae > Sebastes > Sebastes umbrosus. The sequence goes on along the minus strand of NC_051276.1, from coordinate 14,304,931 downwards.
TTAGAGGTGAACTCCAAGGTCAAGGTACATCAGTGTCAGATCGCACCATCCGTCACTGTTTGAGCCAAAGTGGACTTAATGGAAGACAATCGAGGAGGACACCAAATCATAAAAAAGCGAGACTGGAATTTTCCAAAATGCATATTGACAAGCCACAAAGCTTCTGGGAGAATGTCCTTTGGACAGATGAGACAAAACTGGAGCTTTTTGGCAAGTCACATCAGCTCTATGTTCACAGACGAAGAGATGAAGCATCCAAAGAAAAGAACACTGTACCTAATGTGAAACATGGAGGAGGCTCGGTTATGTTCTGGGGCTGCTTTGTTGCATCTGGCACAGGGTGTCTTGAATCTGTGCAGGGTGCAATGAAATCTCAAGACTATCAAGGCATTCTGGAGCGAAATGTGCTGCCCAGTGTCAGAAAGCTTGGTCTCAGTTGCAGGTCATGGGTCCTCAAACAGGATAATGACCCAAAACACAGCTAAAAACACCCAAGAATGGCTAAGAACAAAACATTGGACTATTCTGAAGTGGCCTTCTATGAGCCCGGATCTAAATCCTATTGAACATCTGTGGAAGGAGCTGAAACATGCTGTCTGGAGAAGGCACCCTTCAAACCTGAGACAGCTGGAGCAGTTTGCTCACGAGGAGTGGGCCAAAATACCTGTCGACAGGTGCAGAAGTCTCATTGAGAGTTACAGAAATCACTTGATTGCAGTGATTGCCTCAAAAGGTTGTGCAACAAAATATTAAGTTAATGTTACCATCATTTTTGTCTAGGCCAGTTTCATTAGTTTGTTTTTTTAAATGATTCTGCTGAACCATAATTCAAAAACAATATCTGATTTTCATTAGTTAATTTTCAGTGAATTTTTATTTATTATTACTTTTGTCAGTTTCAAGTTATTTCAGTGACCATTGTGGGTTTTTCTCTCTTTAACGGAACGTTACCAACAACTTTGCCTACGTCTGTATACCAATATGACTCACTGCGGCTCATTGGCCATGGTTGTAATTTAATGATAATAACCTTTAATTTCAACTGTTGTTTGCCTTATATGTGTAATGATGATGTGGTGGAAAACTATGAATTAGTGACATGGTGTCCCACATTGTGAAACCATAAGGTAAGACGCTTATTATATACACATATAACACAGACGGCATTCTAAATCTACTGGAAACACTTGATGCACAGACATGTGGCCAAAGTGTTATTTCACTGCATCCACTCACAATGGCCAAAAACAAGACTGTGTTGACATCATCTGTATTCAGCTATTTGTTATATTACTGTAGAAGTGAGACACTAGGACTCAGAGGAGCAGTGGGAGTCTATGTGAGCGATGCAAGTTTATTAGCACTTGCTAATGTTAAGCCAAAGAAGGTAGCCAAAACTCTTGCGAGCTGCTGTTGAATGTAGCTTCAAGACAATGCAACATTTACATACAAAAATGATCGCCTGACATATTTTAATGTGTGGAGCTATTTCTATCTAAGACTATTGTATTGATTTCCGATACATATCGGTTAAGCTTTACACCCATACCAGTCTTGTAATGTAATCTGATACAACATTGAATCATTACTTTACTTTATATTATGCAAGAGAGGTGTATGGTTATTGTTCAGGACAAACTAAGTAAATGTGTTGCATTGAATTGCGTTCAATTTTGTCCATGTTCTTTTACTACATGATGGGTGTCAGAATATTTGTTCTCTCCACTCGGCCTTGTTCCACAATGCAAATCTTTAGCAGGTGAAGGTTTGAGTGTAGACAGAATAGATTACTCCACATCTGCAGAGCTGACAAAAAGGATGCACAGTAACAGGTAAAAAAGGACAATCAGCAAAACAGAATCTGGCTTGAAATTGTGAATAGTTTCTCCTCATCTAAATTTCAATTTCATCGAGAGCGATTAACAAACATTCATTCTGCTCGCATAATTCCCCTTTATAACTACTCTGCTGGATATTGCGTTTCTCGGATTACATTAGCCACACATTAAAGAGCTTATGACTTCAGAATGCTTGAGAAACAACAAAAATAGCTTTACTGAATACTATACTGTATAACAGCTGGATGCTAAGAAGCTTATTTATGGTAAACCATGCTGTTTAACTGTAGCAAAAAACCCCAGAAGAAACAGTGATTGTTTTTTAATGATCAAACACCATTTGGGATGATAGTGTCTCTGTGGATATTGTTGCTACTGTTGCTAGGTACGCGTCCTGCATCTCTGACGCATTCAAATCATGAAGGACGCAGGAAAATCACTATCAACATGTCAAGGGGACGCACCCTATTTTTCGATTGATAATGCTACATTGTAAACAACAAATTTGTGTTGAAATCGTAGAAAAAAACAAAAGAAATCTCGTTGTCAAAAAAAACAAATCCACCAACCGCTCACTATTTTCTTACCGTCTAAGCTTCTGTCTTACGCAGACGAGATCTCGTGATATCCTTGCCGCACAGATTTCACATAAAACCTCCTCTCAGAATGAAAGAGAATATACATATTTCTTAAAATGTCGAACTATTGAATTTATACACTAGATATTTTCAATTATTATGGATTGAATCTCACTTTTAAGTGTTCTTTTTAGATTCTGAAAATATATATATATTATAAAAAGGTTGATCTGAATATGAATAAAGTTATTCTTAAAAATATATTGATATTCTGATTTGGTAAAATGCATTTTTAATGTCAAACATAAGTTGTTAAAAAACACAAATTTTTCCTGAACCTAACTAAGTAGTTTTTGTAACTTCCACTCCCGGTGTGGCGTAACTTAACTACTATCTTTCCTAAACCTAACTAAGTAGTTTTCTGTAAAGACGGAGGTTTCTTTTGAAAAGACAGGAGCAGAAATTGACGCTGGACATTCATAGGAAAATGCGCGAAAAATGAGGAATAACATTTCGTAAGATATCATCAAACCGTTGTATGAGAATATATTGAGCTAATGAAAAATGGTAACATGTCATTAGATTTCTCCCAAAGTTGAAAATCTCCTATAAAGGAAGGTCAGCTAGTTATTGATTTGATTTGAGTGACCACATGGGAGGGACACCAGGCACAGAAAATGGTATCTGCTTTTGTTTTGTTTTTTAATACGCTTTTTACATTTTGCGCCTTTTCCATTTCATGTATCTTTGCCTTAGTGGATGTTTGTTTATAGGATTAGAAGATGTCAGAGTTTAATTTTTTTTGTTGTTTTTTTGGAAGCAGCAGAGCGACTTACATTTAATTAAACATAACCAACATAATTACAACAAATTCAAGGACTACAACTTGCATTTCGTTGTACAACTCTGTGTTGTAGAATGAGAATTAATGAACCTTGAATGTGATTTAAAAAAAGGATGCTTGATGAAGTTGGTGGTTTAAACCTCACTTTTTATCTCTATACTGTCCGCCCTTATATTGAATATTTCATTAGAAAACTCACACCAAGGTTGGATGTACCAAGGGAGGCCCATTGTTTTGCTGTTTATGGCAGTATGTGATCCCCTCATGGTTGAAGATAGATATAGCGGTAGCTCAGATGGAATCAAATCACTCTACTAAACCTGCTCTCTGTCACAAAGCATTACAGTTTCTCCTATATGCAGCTTCTCCTTTTGCTGTGCTGACTGCTAAAAAAAATCCACAAGGCATATACTTAAATGGAAATTTAATAAAATGAATCTCTCCATTTATCTTTCCGCTCCTACTTCTCTCTCAAGCGTGCAGCTTTTTACTGAAACAGCCACCTTGTGAGCTGTTGGTCTTTAGAGCTGTATGGTAACTAATTGCACTCTTCTCCTCACAAATGCAGATATCAGCAACAGGGCTTTGGTGTGGGTGTGAGTGTAGGTGTGTGTACTGTAGGTGTAAGTGTGGGTGTAGGTGTGTGTACTGTAGGTGTAAGTGTGGTTGTAGGTGTAGGTGTATGTGGGTATGTGTGACTTGCACGCGCCCACAGTTGAATCTCTTGTTAAACTCAGTGTCTGTGCCAATCCACTTGCTTGTCCGTGCACGTCCTCCTCACTTTACAAGCAAATATATTTGTATGTGATTATCAGTAATGGGAAGTAATGTGTTGCTGTGATTACTTTTTTTGTAACGAGTAGTGTCAGGGATAACGGTAGTACAGTAAATACAGTAATTACATAATTGTTACTTATCCCACTTCACTTTTATTTCTACATGCTTTAGAGTTGTTGGAAGGGACTTTTGATTGAGTAAAGAAAGTAATGTATGGAGCAATGTAACTACTTATTTGCAAGAAGTAATTAATAAGGAAATTAAGTGCACATGAGAGGGAGCCGCACCCTGTCACACGGTGTCAGACAAGCTTTTCTTCAAGACTAATCAGCCTCCCTATAGAATTAGTGTCATTCATCAACGGCATAATGAGATAGCAGATAGCAAGTCATCATTGACCCACACAGCTCAGAGTAGATTTCACTGGAACTACTTGCTGCAGAAGAGAAATCCTAAGGAAACCTGTCAGGTCTGTCAATCGAACAGCAAATTACATTATTTTTGGAAAGACAAGTTGAGTTTTTTTAAATTATTTTTTCAGTGATCTTAGTAGCACAGATGAATGAATAAATAAATAACAAAAAAAAATCACCTCACCTTGGCTGTGGCTGAGAGGGAGAGCGGGTCGTCAACCAATCGGAAGGTCGGCGGTTCGATCCCCAGTTCACATTCCACCTCAAATTGCTCCCGAAATTGCCCCCTGTGCCATCGGTGTGTGAGTGAGTATTTAGATTAGATCCTGATAGGCAGGTCGGCACCTGGCATGGCAGCCTCTTCCATCAGTGTATGAATGTGTGTGTGTGTGTGTGTGTGTGTGTGTTTGTGAATGAGTGAATGCTGACATGTAGTGCAGAGCGCTTTGAGTGGTCGGAAGACTAGAAAGGCGCTATATATGCAAGTCCATTTACCTCTAGCGTTTTTTTTTTGTTATTTTGGCCAACTGACCCTTTAAAGGGATAAAGAAAAAAAATCAATATCAATTTAAGTGTACATTCTATTTAGAATATTTTCCGAAGGGCAACTGAACTGAAAGTCAAACTTATCTACAGTCATAATGTTTTTGTCTGTCTGGTGGCTTCGTAAAGAGAGCATAGATAACTTTCATTTTCAGTTCAGTTCCCCGTCGGAAAGAGCTGTCTGACGGGCGAGATAAAGCGGTGAAAATATTCAAAGTATAGCATATACTTATATTGATTTTTTTTGGGTGAGATTTTCTTTTTGGTGGCTAAAATACGTTTTGCTGCTGCCCCCGTCCTCAGCAGTACATTGCTTTGATCCCGTGTCAGTAACTCCTGTCTGTTTCTCCAAACTAGCGGCATGCCAACCGCTATCTACCGACTATGGATAAGTACCTCATACAACCCCACTTCAAGTAATCAGAACTCTCTCTTTAAGATTTGGACCTACAATGGATAATATTTAAGTATGTCAAGTCACAGATAACATAATGGCCTTTAGAAATGTGGGCTAAATGCATTGCATTGAGTTATATGAATATATTTTCTTCTACCTTGGACCTGCTGTTAGAACAGTTAATCTATATTACATCATTACTAAAACTAACATCGACAAGGGTATTTGTAGCTTGCTTATAGAAATGTCAAGTGTAGAGATAACATATCAGTCTTTTCATATTGTCATTCTATCTCAAACACTTTTACGGATTTTGACACTTTACCTGCAGTTTTCTTTCACTCGTAAGCTGTTACGCTTCATGTCAGCACCTTTATTTCTTTTCACCCCCAAGAGATTTCTCTCTCCGTCTGTCCCCCACTTCATGACACCCTCTCACCTCTCCCACCATCCTTCTCTTTCTTTCCTTCTCCCCTCTGCTTTCGTTGCCCTGAGGTGCTGAAAAGCGGAGAGGAGAAATGTGTTCTTATTTCCCAGCTCTTTACTTTAGTCTCCTCTTTGCAGAAAACTCTGATGAAGTGGCAGCAACACCTGCCTGTGTGTGTTAGGCTGCACGCTTGTGTTAGTGTGTTTGGATCTATGTGTGTGTGTGTGTGCACTTCAGCTGAAAAGCGAGCTTGCTTGTATAAATTTAGTTAAGTTAACACTCTTGAGAATGAAACATAGAGTCCTGCTTCTCTCTCTCACACACACACACACACACACACAGGAACACACATACGTAATCACACGCACAAGCTCTTAACTGGTTGCTCTTTAAGAAGTGAGAAAAGAAACTTAAACCCCCTTCTCTCCCGCCATCTGTTAGTGTGCAGGCAAAACCCACTCTCCCCCGCCCTCTGCAATCTGCTGCATCTCACACGCACACACCCCCACACACACGGACACACACAACTGAGACACAATACATACTCATCCATGCACCCACTCTCTCTCTCACATACACAAACACATTCAGATGCAATACCAAACATTTCGCTGAGACTTAAAGGAGACATATCATACTCATTTTTAGGTTCATACTTGTATTTGGGGTTTCTACTAGAACATGTTTACATGCTTTAATGCTCAAAAGACACATTATTTTTCTCATACTGTCTGTCTGAATATACCTGTATTCACCCTCTGTCTGAAACGCTCCGTTTTAGCGCCTGTGTCTTTAAGATCCCCTCCTGAAAAAGCCCAGTCTGCTCTGATTTGCCTGTGAGAAGAGTTCTCAAGCCATGGGTGGAGATACTCAGATGGGGGGCGGTATATTCTAATGAGCCTGAATGTGACATAGGAAGGGGAGCCAAATCTGAATGGCTTGTTGAATCACATGTTTTCTGATCTAGATAGCCCCAAAATGACTGACAGGGTTGTCTTATTTCACAGTTTGTGTATTGGAAGGCACTCCAGATACCCACATGTATGTGCACAAGCACTAAAAAAGTGAGTTTTTCATGATACGGCTCCTTTAATACAAAAGCCTGATGCAGCAACAGTCTCTTAAATGTCTCTTTTATTTCCTCTAATTTCTGTTAAGAGAAAAAAAAATAAGAGAAGTCAACTCCAGCTGCACCAAATGTTCTTAACCATCCAAATCTTCTCTTATCCAGGTGTGTTGAATGATTTTTTAGGTTACACCCCCTAAACACTTTATAAGGGCGGGTGTTGTGCCGTGTGCAAATACTCTGACACATGTCCAAGAATTGGAGAAATGCCACCAAAAAGACTGTAAGAAGAAAAAGAAGAGCAGTATTGAAATGGAGATGTACTGTTAAATAAACTAAAACAAAGTAAATGTGATCCAGAGCGTCAGTACTGGAGTTACAGGAAAATCAAAAAGTATCTAAGAACAGAATGTAAGCCATTCAGAAGCTGAACGCACGCCATATAATCCAAGGGTTTTTCTAGTCTTAATTGGGATCAATGGACCAATAGTATTTCTTTAACCTACAAATGTAATAATCCAATCCATATCATTTCTTTAAATCATATAATAATATAATTTGATTATATCATATGAATGCATTTTTATGTCCTTCAGATAGACAAATTATGTTTATTAATTTGTGGACTGCGAAAAACAAGATGTTTTTTGCTTGGCAAGAGTGTTCTTGACCATTTGTAAAATGTGCTCTTACCTAAGACAAGAGCAAAAATAAGAAAACATTGGTGCATCAATCCCAGAAATCAATGGGTACTAAGAAAATAAGAACAAATCGTGGATACAAACAAAAATAAGAGGAAATTTGATCTTATATCGCTTCCTGCATGAGGCCCAATACAAAACATACACCCCTTCCATAGCACTACACACATACACACACACACACACACACACACACACACACACACACACACACACACACATTACTTTCCCACACTTACACAGGCCCACTGCTTTGCATCTCCACGTTACTCACTCTGTGTGTGTGTGTGTGTGTGTGTGTCTCCCCAGTCTGGAGCCCGCGGACAAACAAGAGCGAGAGAGAGGGGCATGATGGTGGTGCTTGTGATTGATCTCATTAAAGAGCAGACATGTCGGCGTATGATGATTATCAAATCTTCCTGGCAAACACTACAACGCTGAAAAAGGCTCCGTAGGGAAGGAAGGATAGAGGAAAGGATGAAAATAAAGGGATGGAGAAGGAGGGGCTGGTGTCCAGTAGCAATCTAAATACCAGTATGTTTGTCTTGATATTGCAGAGCTGTCAATATAACTAGCAGTGAATCCAAACATCTTTGAACTGCATAAAAATGCATTCTAACGGTAGCACAGTGGTACATGCTCCAAAACCAGATTGTTTTATTTGCCTAAACGTAACTGTACCATTGTCAAAATAGTACATGAATACAATACAATATAGTGGTAAACTGTGTCTGCTATCCATGTCCATTTTGGAGTATATCAGGAAATGTGTATCTAAAAAAAAATGTGTTTACAACAACAGTGATGAATAATGGGACGTGTTACACAGGGCAACTCTCTGGGAAGCCTCCGAGGATGCATTCCCATTGAAACCCTGCCAGCTGAGTGTTGTGTATCAGGGGTCAGTATCATCCTTTTAAATCTAGATTTTTCAACATTACAGTATATGGTTTGGTGTCCTTGTGAATATAATAGCTTATTTGGTTCAGTTCTTGTCTTAGACAAGATGTTGGGTTGGATATTAGCCTGAAAGAAGAGCCACATCTCAAACCTCATCACAATACATGTGTTAATGTGATGATTAGAGTCTATCTTGGTGTAGATGGGTGATTGGTACAAAGATTGAGATCCACAACTGCTTATAGGGTAGGGATGTCATGAGAACCGATACTTCAGTACCAAGTCGATGCCATGATGGAACAAATTTTTCTACGGCACCGCAGGTACTGTAGATATCGGGGATCAAAGCTCACGAGTAATGATGTCCCGTCGTCCCAGTGGTGATGGAAAATTACCCTGATAATGCTACATTGTGAACAACAAATCCATGTTGGAATCGGCAGGAGGAGAGCTCATAACGTTAGCTGTTAGCAGCCGGGAAGGCAGCATAGTCCTGCTTAGTTAAATAACAGAGCTAACAGCTAATGTACGGAGGTTGCATTGAGTTACATTATGATGCGTTCAAGCTCTCTTCAGTTAAAGAGTATTGGGCGAAGGTAAATTATGACGTTATCATGACGAGTTCAAATGTAATCTTGTAAAATTTAGCTTTTGGTGACAATCTTGAGGCAGATCATCAGGGATTAATATAATATAATATAAATTAGCAAAAAACAGTATGCAAACGGTAATAATTTTTTTTTTTTTTTAATGTGGTATTGAATTGGGTATTGAGAATCATGGAATTTCACTGGCATTGTATCGACCACCTAATTCCTGGCAGTGCATAGACAATAAATGTGGGCCAAGCACTGAACCCTGAGGGACAACCCTGACCTTCACTAAAAGTCCTAACAGAGCGTTAGGCATTCAGCCTAACTCATAAGAACAGGTCATTCATTATTTCCAGGGGAAGCTTTTCAGCACTGTGATGGAATTTGCTGTATAACCCGCATAACCTCATTCATAACTGCCAAAGCAACAATTCCCTGCTGATAATATAACAATAAGTCATGAGTCAACCATTTCATGAGACTAACCTAGATCTAACAATTTAACAGTCAATCTGAGTATAAAAATTAAGCAGTAAAATGCTCCAGAATAAAAAATTAAAGAAATGTTTTGCTCATTATTCCAGTTGTAAAATGTTTAATTAAATACCACAACGTTTTCACTTGGTCCAGGACTGAGTCCTTTAGTGTTTGGCAAGCCCTTTTGTCATGTTTGATTCTTTTGCATGGTCTGTGTTTGACCAGAACCTGACTGTATTTTACTGTGGTGCAGAGGACCTCTGATTTTCTCATTAATAAAATGTTCCAATTTGAAATAGGAGAGCAAAATAGTCCACAAAACAGAGAAGCGCACTGGAAAGACATAATAAGCCAATCTAATATCCCAATGCAGAGAGAGGGAGAGGATTGTGGGAGGTTTGTGTGACAATAAGCAAATGTGTTTGCACCTATATGTGCTGTTATTGTTTCTTATCTCATCCTCATAAAAGAACAGGCAGAGGGAAACAGTCATTAACTTTATCCTCATAACAAAGTGAGTGTGCCTTAGTCCACTGAGCCACACAGATGCTGTCTATGCCTGCCGTCTGATTAAAAAGAAGAATATTCTTCTCGAATGGCTTCTAGCAGAGCGACTGACAGTGAAGGGAGGATGTTTCAAAGGTTTTCCTCTGGGACCAGTTGACAGCTATATTCATTCTTGGTTATTCTCCACAGGCATTTCCATTGAGAGCTTTCCAGGGAAATACACAGTTGACAGATATGCATCAGTGACTTCAGTCATATGCAGATGACACATGCAAAGGGAGAATGGCTGGAAAGGCCAGAGGTCATTGGCCAACCCTGCCAAAATCAATCTCAGTGAATAGAACACTGACAAATGAAAATCAAGCTGTATACAATGCAAATATAGGCTGCTGAAAGCAATCTCAACACGCCTCAGCCCTCATACGGTTATACAGTAAATTTTGATTTGTAAAACTGTTGAATGAATTTTTATCACCAATGCCAGGAAACCTCAGTTTATATTCTATTATAAAACAAAAAGACACACATGGCTTCGAACTAACGTTTTACATTGGTTGCACTGGTGTGTCCCTTTTTCATTTAGGTGCACCCAACATTTTTCACAGCGCCTTTTGGCACTGCATTAATACATTTTAAGCTTTTTGTCAGTCCCCATAGGGATACACTAGGGATGTCAAGATACCAAAAATGTAGTAGTCGGTACCAACACCAGTGAAATTCCACAGTAATTAGCTCTTGTCCTGCTCATTTCTATACGGATTTGTTGTCCGCAATTTAGCATTATCAGGGAACAATATAGTGAGTTTACTGCGTCCCAAACAGTCTACCTACGGTACTGTCAGGTATCTAAATGTGTACATATTACGTTAGTATAAGAGTCGTATAATATAATTCAATTCAACTCAATTCATTTTTTATATTGCGTCAAATCATAACAGAAGTCATCTCAAGAAGCTTTTCATATACTAGAACAGGTCTGGATCGTACTCTATATGAAAAGCATAATGTGTAATGTGTGTGTTGCGAGTGAGTGGTCAAGTGACGTAGAGCGAGAGATGCGCTACGAGCAGATCAGCTGGTCAACATGTGGTGGAGCGTTGCTCCGTTGATGATGTTGGGTCTGGTCAGGGCTATTCAGGACCAGGGGAAGGTGTAACGGACACCGCAGCATTTTTCTTGACCAACAAACAATCACTATAACTCTAATTTTGAATAACCGGTATGTTTTATGGTTGTGATGTCACTCGAGGAAGAATGCAGGGCGCGGTTCAACACATTCACACACAGTGACAGACCTGCTAAATGGCAGGCGCACCGGTGCGACCAATGAAAATGTTTAGTCGCACATGACAGATTTTTGGTCGCGTATGCGTCACGAGCAAAATGGTCGCACTCTGGAGCCCTGACACAGCTCTGTTGTCGTCCCTCTATAGGTTACGTAGGGGCATTTGGGTTTACTGATGGCTGCCATTTTGGTGTTTGCATGTGAGAAAAAAGTTTGGCATTACTGCTCCATGTTGTACTTGGTCACACATATTTATTCCCACATCTTGAATCAGCACTGCACTTAGAGAAAATTGAATAGACAAGTTGCCCTTTACAATTTGGCAATTTTTAGCTATTTATAGTTAGCCACTTACTCATGACGGTAGGCGCCAATGAGCAATGGGCAGTTAGGCTGAAATTTGAATATGTGTAGGAGGTGGTGGGTGCATCTGTATTGCATGCAGTGTGCAACAAATTACCGCCAGTAATTAAATATCTGTGGCAACTGGATTGAGAATTTCTACCAATTGTACCTACAACAACCGGAAGGAAAGGAGGCATGATTGGACAAAGCATGCCTCATATGTGGTGGGCAGATCGAGGTCAGGATCTCTCTCTTTCTCTCTCTCTATTTCAAATGGAATGAGCCATTCGTTGCACCAACAGGAGGGTTACATCATGTTTAGTGATTGACTGGTTGACGTCCTACATGGGTTAACATTTTATAAGAGGCTTGAGACCCAGAAGTGGTTCAAGGGAAGAATAAAACAAGCTCCTGTCGTCATGGTGGAGCCACAGAAGAGTTTTTTTTCTTTCTGTGAATGCATGTTGAAAATTAAGTGATGCTACAGACTTGTTGGCTGGTGGGCAAATAAATATATTGCCTATAAGAAATGATGTAATCTCCCCCCGCTAAGACTGATTGATTCCGTTCTTATGGGTGTCTCATGATCATATCACAGACATCGCTATCAAATTACCACCCGATTCGACTGTTATCAGGCTATTAAATAGGCATTATCGTTGCTATAAGCACCATACTGTATATGTGGGCCTACTATGCTGTTAAAGTGTAAAAGTGAAACTTAAAAGCAACATGTTGTAATGCAAAAAAAACAACACCCTGAAACTTCTTTAGGTTGAGGCAACAAAACCACTTAGATAAGTTTAGGAAAAACATTGTGTTTTGGCTTAAAATGACTACGTTTGGCTTAAAATGACTACGTTTCAAAAGTGAAAGTGAGACTTAACGCTTGTGAACACAAAGACAACTACATGTTGGTTTCACACGGGATGAAAACTCCAGTCTCCTGGATGAAAAGCCGGTGTTTTGTTTCCCATCCATCGCCTCTGTCTTCCACCCCATATGGAGTTTCACGCTATCTATACCTTCTGCTCCTATCAAAATGATTATGGTCGCTAGAGGTCACTGTCGTGTTCCTTTATACCTTCTTTCGGTGATCTACCATGTGAATAGATGATCAAACCTACTATTAGGTGTAGTAGGCCCCTACTGACCCACATCTATGGTACTTGTAGCGTTGGATAACACCTATTTAATAGTCTGACCACAGTCTAATCGGCTGACAATACACACCATAGAAAAGAATCTTGTTAAAATAAGTTACTATGAGAAACTGAGCACAGTGGCAGCAATACGCTGTCGTAATTTTATTTAACTTTTTAATTTGAATCTCTATTATTGAATTTGTTCTCCAATACTGTTTTCATAGATTCACAGTTGCTTCCAGTGAAGACTTCAAAGGTCAACTCCTTGCCTTAAACCTTTATTTGAAGTGTGTTTAGCTCACCAAAGAGCTGCCCACTTACACACCTAGTGAGGGGAGAAGACTGCAAAACGACACATAAAAGATTATTACAATTAAAGAATTTATTAACAGGCCTCTACAAAGACTCAGGTTTAGGCCATGGTTAGGGTGAGACATGTAGCAGTTGCTTAAATCAATACATTGAACTGAGTATAAACAAATACACAACCAATACTTATCTGTAACTCAAAACAGAATATGTAAAGCTGTGGACTACAGTAAGTAAAACAGATGGCCAGAAGAACAGACATGAACAGATATGGAAAAGAGCAGACAGATAAAGGAGAAACATGGCAGACGGGTGAAGAGACAGCTGATACACAGATATACAAGCAGGGAGACAGGCAGACAAATAAGTAAAGGACGAGAAGTGCTGCTGCATAATAACCAAACATAAATATTGTAGAATAGAAGGAGAATCCACAGAGAGCAAAGAAGAACATCAAGTTCTCCGCAGTTAACGTCTGAGAATCCCGAGGTCTCATCAACACATGCAGATATGCTGCTCAGGAGATCCCATCAGGAATAAAAAGATCATGTTCCAAATTTATTTTGCAACTTTTCTCCTTATTTACCAACCTGAATTACAGTTTGTTTGGGTCTGAGATACTGTATCACTCTTTGTTTTCCCTTCCCTCACTCTCTAACCTCTTACCTCTCTTTCCCCTCTCTCTCTCTCTGTCTCTTTGCTTTGATGTCTGAGTGTTCGGGGCCTTCACTGCTGAATTAGTATTCCCTTCATGATTATTGTCTGATGGGGGTTTGGGGGCTTGGAGGTTGTGTGTGTGTGCAATCGTTAAACTGTGTAAACTGGAAATGGAAATGTTGACATTGTCTCTGTGGCCCCGTTCTACTCCAACTGAAAAGTGGAGTCTTTTGGCTCCAACGTGTAACACAGATCAGTAGGCCTGCACGATACGAGGAAAATCTGCGATGTGCGATATAATTGGTCAATATTGCGATGTCGATATGATTTGCGATAAATAAACAAATATTGAAGTGTGCATGTTAGCTATACTTATTTCAACCTGGTTGTCTTTAAATTCAGTACCAGATTAGAATTGAATATTTTAAATATAACTAGGTTAAATGTTGTTTCTAGAGCAGCAACAGTAATGTTTACAACAGCAAAGTCACTACATAAACTCATTAATATCTCGCTGGAAACAAATATAAAATGTTAATAATATAAATCATATTCCTGACATGAAAATACTGAGTGAAGCTTAGAAAGACTGAAGAACACAAACATGATGGTTACGTTGCTCCTGTATGAAGATATTAAATGAATAACACGTAGTTCGTAGAGGTTCGTAGTCTGCACCCTTGTCAATAACATCACCGCCTCATGCCTTCCGTTCCACCCTTCACAATAAACTCCCCAGACACAAACACTGGATCACTGCTTACTAGAGGGAACTAAAGGCATTCACAACTCAACTAAATAACTAACACTTGATGGATGAGATACTGTGGACAGAGCAGATTGAGATATCTCATTCCTACATGTTTAACCGTTTCATCATGTTCATGCTTGTTGAACAGGTGTAGTGATAACATATCTTGGCTTTACATTTGCAAAGTTTAATTGCACTTACTTACAATAACGAGCATAGTTGTCGTCAACTCGACTTCACCTTGTTCACTTCTCTGTCTCCACCACGGCCTCTCTGATTAGCTGTTTGCTGACTTCGCTGTGTGTATTTATGTGTGTGGAGAGCTCCGACACAGAGCAGGGAGATGCTGCGGCGTGATAATAAATACTACAGTCTTCAGCCCTGTAGCCCGTTTAATAACGGGTTTCGGTAACCATCCTTAAATATAATGATTTTTCTTATTCATCGCGTTTCAGACAGCCTTTTGCAATGTGCTTGTTCATATCGCGATAACGATGAAAATGCGATTTATCGGTCAGCCCCAAAGATCAGTCACATACTGTACGTATACGCTCTATCATAAACATGGGGTCATTTAAAAAAAATAGGAAGAAGTGAAGGAAGAGGTCTTATATTTCTCTTGCAGTAGAACTTTTAGAATCTACTGCTACAATGGCAGGGGCGATATTTTAAATAGATATATCAGCACTTCTAAACCATCGCTGACCAAATGCAAGACAATTAACAACAAGGGTATAGAGGGTACTGTAAACACTGAGGTTGAGTGGGTGAAGTGCGATGTGTGGCAGCACGATGGGTTAGAAGATCATTTAATTAGAGCGTCTGTTTTGATAGAGAGCAATCGTCTGTCGGCATGGCACGGCAGAGTCAGCTGAGCGTTCAGCTGGGAGATTTGGATGTCTGATCAGCTGGATGTCAGTTGATCAGTGTGCAGTCATTGACAACATGGCCTGTCAGAACATTGGCTAACTTCATATTTACATGTCTCCTTTGGTCTGTTTCACTGTTCTTCTCTCTCTCTCTCTCTCTCTCTCTCTCTCTCTCTCTCTCTCTCTCTCTCTCTCCGTCCTAGTCAATTGTCTTATTTTTGGAAAACTAATTTAATGCATGAAGGAAACATTTGAATTGCCGAGTTGAAATTATTCTCCGTTATTGATTTCTCTGTCTTGTAGCCCTGGAGTGGCGTACGTCCTTGTAGAAGCAATGATTAACACTTCAGTCAGTCGGGGCTGTCAATATCTGGTGGTGACTCCGTGTCAGGACTTTTGACATTTGGTCGTGATGTCAAAAATGTTTTTTCTTCCTGCACAACTTCCTTACTCGTCTGTTGCTGTTTTACAGTTAGTCTCAGTTCCCCAAGTCCTAATTCATCCTTCTGTCATCCCACTCTGCATTTCTTTCACACTGATTTTCTTTTTCTGCATGTAATTTGGTTTGGAAACTTACTTTTTATGAATTGAGCTTCATAAGAAATCATGCTGATTTAATCAAATCAGAGAAGCCAGGCTCCCTTCACTGCTTCCTTCTCCCGTTTATTTGTTTTATCACCCTTCTTACTTCTTACCTTGGCTTCTTCTCTATTCACATCCTCCTCCGCTACTTCATGACTCTTTTGTCTAGTTTTCCTCCTCTTCATCTCCATTTGTCTCCTCTTCCTCCGCCCCCTCTTGCTGAACTAAAAACCACAGATGGATGGCCGACCACAGCGGAGTATTGAGAGAGTCGGGCCGTCTCCTGCTTTAGCCTCCACTGTATCTGTGTCATGTCTCTCAGGCATGGGTGACCTTCACACAGTTCAGAAGATGCCAGAAGGAAGAAGACCTGCCTCTTCTACACAAACACGAGCACACGCATGCTATAATACACTAAATACAGTATGTGTTCACAGGCATACGTGCGCATCCACTCTTACACACACAGTGCCTGTAGTTGGTGACGAATGATTTGCTGACAGATTGAGTGGAAAGTGTGTGTCCCTTTTTCCATGTTAAATATGTGTGCATGTGAGTGTGTGTGTGCGTGTCCAGTTGCCTGTGTTCTTGTAACTCACCAATGCACTTTGAACACCAAGTACATGCCAGATTTATATTTGTCTTTGCCAGTGAACTTGGTTCACAGTGCATGTCTTTTTTTTTCGACAGTATTTACAAAAGCCAAGTAAAGCCATTTCTCTCCTTTTATAATTATTTTCCACAGTGCAAACGGTAAAGCTTTAATACTGACTGAAATACTGTGTGACACACAAACCATACTAATAAACCAATCAACTAAATGTTTACCCAACTATCTAGCCAAGCAAACAAAAAAAACAAATAGTAGTGTAATACAAATTTAAAGCTGCAGTGGGTAGAAGCGGAGCAAATATGGTTAATTTTTTTTATATAAAATGGTCACTATATCGTGACAGTAGTGCATGAGACAGGTAATCTGAAAAAAAATCATGTGCCTCTGTGTCCTCTGGTGCTCTTAACGGGATCTGCAGGATCAATATTCTTTTACTGTAATGCCTATTTCTCGCCTCAAATGTTTTCATATCATATGTTTCATATATGTAGTGTACTGTTTAGTTGTAAAATGAGAAAGTTTGTGACCCGGCAGTCATGTTGAAATCTCTTGAGGAAATACCAAGCACCGCCCACCAGCTGGAGCACAGCCAATAGGAACGCTCTCTCTCTCTGAAATGACCTGTGATTGGTCAAAGTCTCCCGTCTCAGGCTAGATTTTTTTAAGTTGGAAACAGAGCCATGAGGCATAGTTATCTCTCAGAACACTTGAATTACAATATGCTGAAAGGTTATTATGGAACTTTTGCCTAATGACGCCAAAAATATACTGCGTACTGCCACTTTAAGAAGATTACTGTCATGGCCAAGTTTCTTAGCAGTACCATAAATTGTATATAAGAAGTGGACGTAGTCACCGTGACGTCACTCATCGGTTTGTGGCATGCCATTTTGAAGCCTTGAGTTCGGCATTTCGGCTGTCGTCCAATCCTGGGTTTTTGCAACCAGAAGTGACACAAGAGGGTGGAGCTAAGTACAACCAAACACTGAATAAGACATTTTTAGGCAACCAAAATGTTAACATCAACTTTCATGAACTGAAAACACACCGTGAAAGGGTTAAATTTGTAAGACAAAAACGCGGACAACTCACAGTACGGACAACGCTGTGGTAGCGACCTGTCAATCACAAGGTAGCCATGCCCTGAAGCATACCCTGCTTTATGGTCTATTTGACTCTAAATGGGACCATAATTTACTAAATGAACATCATCCTGTATTGAAGAAGACTTGAAACTAGCGATTGAGACCATAAACTCATGTTTACAATGTTTACTGAGGTAATAAATCAATTGAGAAGTAGGCTTATTTTCTCATAGACTTTTATACAATCAGACTTCTTTTTGCAACCAGAGGAGTCGCCCCCTGCTGGCTATTAGAAATAATGCAGGTTTAAAGCACTTCAGCATTGACTTCACTTTTCAGAACCACAGAGGTAGCCCACTGAGCATTACACAACTTAAAGCTGCACCAGTCAATGTTTTTGTATTAATAATGGATCACATGACTACTGGTAGTGTGCATTATCTTAATTGTATGTCTTTTGTCTTTTATATTGGATTATTGTACATCTTTTCCTCCCTTCTCCATTGTTTTCCTTGCTTTGTTTTATTATTGTCTATCACTCTGTGACTTGCAGTTGGCTTTGTTTCCGCATGTGAAGGAGTTGATAAAGACCAGAATATCACTTTCTCAACAAGACGGTCTGTGACTGAATAGAGGGGTTTGTGATCATAGAGTTTTTCCGAATTTCATCAACATCAGATTGCTTCTTTAACAGCCTAGTTCACGCTGATTTTATTGCAGCTTCATTTGCAGGGTAATAGAAGTGCCATGTATCATTAATGAGTCAGTGAGAACAGGACAGCTTCCAATTTTGGCATCTAATTAGGGGTATTTGTTGGCCTCAATGTGAAGGCATGTTAAAATATTGACAACAGCAAAAAAAGACCTACTTTTGCATGTACAGTATGTGTCCAAGATGAAGCTGCTCAGTAGCATGGAAATTACATTGTCACTGTTGCCTGGATACAGAGACTGTTGGATTCTGTTAAGATATTGAGATTCAAGGTCCTTTTAAGTCATTCCTGTAAAATCCAGCTTGGGAAAACTTGCGATATGACTGCAGATATAGCAGTATCGTGTGTAGTGTGTATATTATGCGGAAATATATTAACATACCCACAAGTGGCCTGCAGCAATTCAAATGGCAGACGCACAGCCCTTTTACATTAATCTCCTGCAGTACAGCACAAAGTATAGAAACAAGAAGGAAAGCAGTGATATAAAAAAAGACTGAAAGGCATTAAACAAAGACAAGTTGCAATCAAATCTTCAGTTCTGAACATATGCTGTGGAAGCTGGGCCTGTGTTTTCATTATGAACACATTTTCAGTCTGATAGTTCTCATTTCAAGGGAACTGAAATCTCAATAACCCCGAGGCCTTATCTGGCAGAGCACCAGCATCTGAATGTGTGTTAGTGAGTGTACAACAAAGAAGCACAAGCAAAGGCTATGGGTTTGTGTGTATATGATGCTATAAGGACACAACTTAAAAACAACCTTCTGTTCTTCTTGCAGAAATCAGGTAAATGCTCCTCCAGGTTTGGAAATGATTGGGACATTTATTATGTAAAAAACAAACAGAAAAGCAGCTTTACTGCTCACAGAAGATACAGAGGCAAAGCTAAGTAAGAACCAGTGGAGAGGATGACGGTATAAATCCTATAAAGAGACATGACCTTGCAACTGTATTTTATGTTTGTTTGTGTATGTTTGGGTCTGATGTTGTTCTGTGTGTACATGCAGGGTTGAAGTGCAGTTGGCCTCTGGGAACTTTCATACTTTACCTAAAACCTTTTTGCCCCATCTCTCAATTGTGAACCATGATTAGTTGGACCAGCCTTGACTTCAACTTAAAAAAAGTCAACACACACATGAAGACTAATGGATTGAGGGTGGTTTGGCTTTGTTTGTTCTATTATTCAGTTAAAAGGTAAAAGCAGGTCAAAGTGCTGATAATTGCCTTCAGCGATCTTTTTTTTTTGCATTAATGTCAAAGCATAGCAAGGACACACACTATGTTCTGCATATGTCACGTCATTAACATTTAATTTTATTTGCTTCACATCCTCTCTACCTTGTGTGAAATCAAGGACATACAGCACATATCTCACCATGTGTGAAGTTTATTCACTCTTCGTTTGGTTTTCTCCTAAAGGTTTCTCATATGTTCTCCACCCCATTTATATCTATGAAGGTGGTCTTAACATCAAAAACACGCCTCGGTATAACACAGTAAAATGTGACGGCAACATAAACTACATCCTCCCAAATGGTCATAAAGTGGAATCAACACCTCTCTAAAACAGTTTCAACACATACTGATCATTAAAACCTTCATGAAGCTAGGATTTGTAGTTGTGCTGTGGCATGCATACTGCATTAGTTTGAGCTAGGTGTACCTAATAAACAGGCAGCTTAGTGTAAATGAGAGCAGTGATAAATACTGACCACTGCCAGATTCACCAAGCTTAAATGTGCTCGGGTACTAACTTTAAGTGATTATTCATACTCCAATCAATGTTGGGGAATATAAATGAGAATCATGCCCAGAAACAACAAGAAAAAGTTAAGAAATACATATATATATATATATATATATATATATATATACAAAAATCCTGACAGCAAGTTGATTCCCTGTGATCAAAGTAACGAGACCGATGTATTTTTCTAGGCGCTGCCGTCCATCATACCATGCCAAGCGCGGACCTCAACATCACTGTCTTCATTTTAGTTTCGGTCATGAGAGAAAGTGGAACTTACAAATGTGAAAAGTGGTGTTTTGCTGTAAAATTAATAACCGCATTTGATTCAAACGCATTCCAATGCTGAATGAATGGGAACACACTTTAATTTTCTGTTTTTAAAAGACAATAACTGAAAGTCTCTTGCTTTTCAAAAAAAAAAACTTTCTGGACTCAAGTCTTTCTAAGGAGGCGATCTGCTTTTATTGAACAGCATTAAATGCCTAAGCTCTAATCGCTACTCATCCGGTGACACCTCAGCTTGATGCATCACTAACTTGCTACACTGTCTGAGGCTATCATCATGGGTCACTATATCTTCGGGCTGGTGCCATGATGACTGCTGCTACGATAACAATCGCACAATCCTGCTACGCTGGCTCTGTAGTTACAGTCATGGATCAATATTTGCTTCACTCCAACAGTGACGGTGCATCAAAGACATTTGTTGCTGCACAGATTAACTTCTTTTATTGTTGAAATTGTTATTTTTGTAATACCTTATACACAGTTTTCATACCAATTTGCTAGTGTGAAAAAAATCAAAGAGGCAAACTAACTAAATATTTTCTTTTTTTTTTACAATCAGGCAGGTCTTCAGTCAACACCAACTTAATCGAGTCCAAGTCAAATCCAAGACGAGGCCCAGTCGTGTCTGAGTCAAGACAAGTCCAAAGGCCGTCAAAACTGAGTCCAGAGCACATCAAGTCCCGTTCAAGACTATAACAGGTAGTGTCTCTCCAATGCCAAGCCTCTGCTCTCCTAAGTAACGGTGCACACACAGCTTGGATAACAGTTAATTTTGGTTAATGCAGGCAAAATGCATAGTAGGCAACAGACTAGTTGTAACGAAGGTATAAATATCAAATGTAGCAAAGTCAGAAGTATATTACTGGCCCACAAAAAATACTCATTTGTGTTACGTGTAACTACCCCCCCCCCCTGGTGTTAACCAGCCATCAGCGAGATGTGGACCAACGAAGTTGGAACTTGGTTCCGGGGGCTGAGGCAAAATCAAGCAAAAGCACTAGGGTTGGGCAATATGTAAACATTTTCTAACCGGCCACCGTCAGCCCAGCAACCGGCGATTGATGATATACAGATGTGTGTGTGTGCGTGCTGGCTCCACACGCCATTTTTCTCCGCTGTCTCTCTCTGCCAGGAACAACTTGTCCAGTTCTCATTAGCTGATCCCTAGACCCAGACAATTCCGAGTCCAACAAGGCATGAGACCAAGACAAGTGCAAGACTTCAAAAAAGTGGTCTCGAGACCGAGTCTGGACTCGAGTACTACGGCCTTGCAACCAAGGCCTTTTTTGTTGTTGTTGTTGTAGTTTTGGCCATTTTACAGCAAATTGCACAGACAACAGAAGACCTTTAACTTGCACCGTAACTGTTTTGTTTATGCAGTGTGGCTGATTCAGAACTAAAAACATACTGGAATCTGTTGCCATAAGACACAATAATTGAACTGTTGCAATCCAATAAATGCTTTTTTGTGGACACATGGAGTCTCTCTGGCATCATGATGGACACCCATATACTATATTTCACCAATACGCTGTATGTGTTGATAAAGGTGTACTGATTAGTTCAAGGATATGCAAAGTCCTTCGCTCACTCCTGAGGGAGTTGTGCACTGAAATTTGCAAATACTGCGTTGGCCAGTCAGTATAAACCAAACCCCTCCTTATGCAAGCTATAAATACTGTAACTGTATCCTACTTTAACGTCTGCAAAGTCAGCAACTTACAAAGTGGTAAAGTGACAAGGTTAGAGTCCTTTGCCTGCACTAACAGTTGTACTACAGTTGGATTGTAGCAACAGCTGCAGTTTGACAAAGACTATGTGATTAATAAGATTGTTGTTAAATCTAGTGAGGGACAGACACTAAAATATAGGCTCTTAAGAGTTAACTCTGGCCCATTCAAAAATAATTTCTGGCGATTGATCGGCCTTGTCTGTCCCTACACATAAACTAATTTACTTGTGCAGGTGGCCATAAGGTCACTGGAACATTTCCGTCTGAGAGAGACACAATTCCAAGAAGCAAGAAGGTGGACTTAATGTCAAGTTTCTCATGTAACATGGCAGAACTCATTGGGCCTCATTCACAAATGATATCTTCTTAAGTTTTTCTTGAATTTGTTCTTGAGAAAGGTCCTAAGAAAAATCTACATCAGATTCATGATGTGAATCCACAGAATTGTCTGTAGTACCTGTGTTCTTGTAACAATGAATCCCATCATCCTCGTAAATTGAAAGTGCATGCCAGTTGATCCTGATTAGCATAGATAAACACCAAGCCAATCCCCATAAAAGGGAATGAGACTGCCAAATTGAGAGAATTAAATCAAGAATACCCCAACGAAAGTCTAAAGAGGGTGGAGCACTGGACACCAAACGTAAAAAAAACCTTCAGTAGTTATGAAATGGAGGTGCTTCGGCAGGAAGTGAACGCCAAACGAGCGGTCATATTTACTGGTGTCAGTCGTGGATATAAAATAACGCAAACAACGATGTATGGGATGCTATTTCTCGTTCAGTGTTGAAATGTTAGTGTTTTTTTATATTGAAATATGTTTATATGTTATATGCATATATAATGAAAATATTTATTTATTAACATTTTTATAAATGCTATTTAAATCCTATATTCTACAACTGCAGAAATGAAGAAAACGCAATAACCAATTATTTTGCACAAACATGTCAGTTCTCAAATGTGGGTAAGCGTGCTCCTGAGTGTGTGTAGATTCTGTTCGTACCTAAGAACAAATCCCACATCCCAAAACATTACTTAATCTTTGTGAAAACTGTGGGTGTTAAGAAGAAATTTCTTCTCAAGAACGGTTGGCGAATGAAGGCCAATGTGCTTTTCTGAACATTAAATTCCATTTGCATGATTTAAATATCACATATAGAAACAATGCATTAATTCTGAGCTACTCCTAACAAACACGAAAAACATCAACACAACTATTAAATATCAGAAAGCCAGTAGGCATTATTCAAAGGTGTTATTCAAAAAGAAAAAAGTTTAGATGCTACTTTCAAAAGAAAGAGTCTGAGCACATCTCCAAACCTAAGGGGAGTATTGGATATTCCAGCAAAAAGGAGCATAAAAACTGAAGGCAGCTTCACCAGACTTTGAGTTTACCCTAGGGACGGCAAGGAGGCCAGTTCCAGATGACCTGAGAGGTCTGCTTGGCTCATAGCTTCTAAGCATGCCCAACATATATTATAAAGTGAATCCATTCAGTGCTTTATATTCAAGCAAAATAATCCTAAAGTCAGTTCTGTTGTGTACTGGAAACCAATGAAGTGATTTGAGGGTAGTGGTAATAAGCTCCTTTTTTTCTTAGTCCATGTTGAAACATCCTGAATAACTACCTTACTTTCTTCAGAGCAAGACTAAGAAGGTTATTACAGTGGTCTATTCTGCACGCTCTAAATCTGTCTCGCCACTCGAGGCCTCACTATCCAGTGAAAACAGGGACCTTCTACCAATGTAAGAGAATAATTGGGGAAAGTGACAACCTGCAAAACCTGTTCGGTGGCAGAGAGACCTTGTCTAGTAGTGCTGCATTGGGTGAGCAGTGGGGAAAGGTACTTTATAGAAATCAGTCAAGTTTTCTTAAAGATTGGCAGCCATGAATCTGAGGCACTCTGATTAAAATCTAAATACAGTTTTTAAAATGTTGGAAATGACTTGTAATTAGTGAGTGGAGATTCATTTGAGTCAAAACCAATTGGTATCCTACTGCTATAGCCAACTGCTTCATTAAAAGTGTTGTTTTTTATTATTATTTTTTACAGTGCACTTGCATCAGAGTGCCAGGCCAATAAAAGTACTTGGTTGCAGTTGGAGACAGAACACAGTCATGTTTACGTGATACAAATGTCAATGCTGTCTTCCAGTTTAACAGGGAACGTGAACCTGAAATACTGGTGTTGAAGACAATCTGTTATTTGTCCATCCAACTCTTGACCTCCGCTCCCTCAAAGGCCGTGACACCTATTTTCTCAATCAGCTTCTTACAAAGAGCAATGGACTCACTGTTTTCTGTCAAAGTTAGATTTATTTCACATGAGAGGTTTCTGTGTTGGTGTTTTTGTCTGTAAGTTTCTCATTTATAGTGGCCGAAGCTTAGTTTAGGAAAGTTTGATGCGCATTTTCCCATGCGTCAGTCAGAGTTTGACTTTGATTTTGCTTATTTAACCACAAATATCTAATGTGATAGAAAAATACCTGATTTCTCTTGATCTGATTACTGAGCAGAAGCATTAAATTCAGCCTGGTCGCACGGAAAAATGCGAGAATGATCCGATAATGCGAAAGGCAAAAGTTTGTAATAAGGACGCCCTTCTTGCTTTAGGCGTGTCATTTTCACGCCATGTAGTCTGTACTGACTGCAATGTATGACATAGAATAAGAGGGGAGAAAGACCGTTAATGGTGGGCGGGAGGGGAGGTGGATGAGTCCCACAAACAGATGACTTTCAACCAGGAGACAAATAACGTTAGTGATGTTTGTGACATATTTTGAAATGACGATTGTCACATGTTTTCCGTTATGTTGTTTTCCTATGTATTTTACTTAGTTTGCGTACTTATTTTAAGGCCAACCAGGATGTTTTTCCTTAAGCTATCTAAGTGGTTTTATTGCCTAAACCTAAGCAAGTGGTTTTGTTGCCCCCTGCTGGTAGGCCACTGCACCTTCATACATGCGTGATAACATGATTACAACATGATACTAACACTCTATCCTGTGGTGGACCGGCTGGACTATTACACGTTTTGGCGTGATATCGGGTTGAATCACATGCTGATACAAACCTCCGCTGTTCATGTACATTTGAGGAACTAAAACAATAACCTCCAGGATCCATACTAGGCAAAACCTTTTTGCACAATGTCCTACTTTATTTGACTCTTTTTCTTATTACTTTTAGCCCATTAAATTGCGAGATTGTGAGAAAACAACCTTAAATCACCTACACCAATTCAATAGTAAACACAAATGATCATTGTTGTACAAGTTTGTATCTGGATAATGGGCTATCATTGACTGCATTACTCTTTTGCTTTTGTTCAGCCTTTACACCCTATGTGCCATCTGGATTCTGCCAAATCTACAGCTATAGGAAGCTGTTGTTCATGCTTAAAGGAGGTAACTTCCATTAGTTTACTTTGTTTAGTTAAATGACCGAACATAAATATGTGTCCGACCGTTGGCCTTGTGATAATTTGTCAGCGTGACATGTCCAGAATGTGGGTGGGGTTGTGTGTCTCGAGGCCTATCTGTTTGTATGACACAAACAAATACTTGCTATTGTTTACATGGGGAAGTCTGAGATAGCGTATGTATGCATGCACATGCCCTAGTATCTGTGTGTAATGGGGTGGCACATTAGTGGCATCTGTAAACTGGGCCTAAACAAAAAACCTCAGCTGGCCTCTTTTGTTTTAGAGGCGCATATGGTCATGTTTAATTCTTTCGCCTTGTGTTAGAGGGTGAAAGAGCTCTTTATATCGGGTGAAAGAGTTAGTGTGACTATTGTATGTATGTGTGAATGAGTCTTGTTAAGCCAGTTTCATGGTCTTTTCATCAGTGCATTTCACTCGGGGTGTCTGCTGTAGTGTGGGTGGATGTGAGGGGGTTTGCTTGAGTGCGTCGTGTTTGTGTAGACTTTTTTCTAGTGTGCGTGGGTGTGTGTTTGGGGGCCTCGGAGAATGTGCAAGATAGTGTAATCATTTGGGTGTGTAATTTAGGGCTTTTCCTGGTTCTGGTTAACATCCTCAGTGTTGATCAAAAACAGATTAAAGTAGAGAAACAGACCTACGCTGATACTCCAGTTTGCCTGAACACATGTCTATGCACGCACGCACGCACACACACAAACACACACAGTCATTGATTAGGGCAGTATAAACAGAAAAAGTTATCAGTCTCCAGGGCGGTGCTGGTTTCACAGGAAGGAGACTGATATGGGGTGCTATATAGTTTCCACACACACTGGCTATATTCCTCTAAACTGATATTTGACTGTCTCACTGCATGTTTTATGGAATACAGCCTCCTAATTTCTTTTTAGAAAGTAATTCCTCTTACAGACTCCATGGTGTGTGGACTGAAACATGAAGCTAAAATAATAATAAGAAAGGCCTGCTTCCTCAGATATGGGGAAAGAAAAGCACAGCTTGTCAGAAGAGATGCTACACTACCTCATGTGGCTCCAGAGCAACAAAAAGAGCAAGAAATATCAAAGCCAAGACTCGGCTATTGCGTTACTTTTTAATCCTTTGCCATGTAGAGAATTACTCAGAATAAAGGCATATGTAATGGGATCAATTTTTAAAACAAAATACTTTAAAGCGACTAACCTTTTTTTTTTTCTCCTTGCCTCTCCTTGGCTTTTCCAGTCATAGAGAACTGTTTTGTTTTTTTCAGAGGAGGTTGGGAGAGAAATATTTTATTTTTGCATTGTTTGTTTCCCTACCTGGTTTGCATATCTTTAGCCTCCAGCCAAGTGCTGTTAATTAGGTAAACAGGTAATTCCCAGCACGAGCCAAACGCTCCGTGTGCCTGCACGCATATGTGTTCATGAGCTTCTGTGTGCAAGTATTAGCACATGTGTGTGGGTGACGGCGAAGGCCAAATTCAGTATGAAGCAACTACAATAAGCAAAAATGTAAGAGCGCATGGAGAATAGAGTTGAAATCCACAAAGTGACGGGGGAATCAAGTGGTAAGATATGCATAAAGCCATGTATTATTGAACAGCGGCATTTCAAAGGTGGTGAAACGCTATTCAAAAGGACCCAAGAAGAATTCTATGAGTGCCAGTTACTGTACAATGCCTTCAGCGGAAAGAGAGAGAGAGAAAAAGACAGCTAAGAAAGAAAGGGCAGAAATAGATATTATGGAAAAGGAAAAGAAATGTGATATTCCCTCTCCGTGTGTCAGGCTCACTGGTGTGTGACATGTCCGTCTCAGTGGGGACTTCCTGCCTCTCCATCCCTATCTGGGTTTTTTTCTACCCATCATGCCATGCACTTCCTCTCCATCCTCTGCTATTGCTCTATTTCTCCTTCCTTCTTGTGGTTGGTCAACCTTGTCATATCTTCCTCTTTTTCTTTTTTTTTTTCCTCTCACACACATAAATACCTCCATCACTTCACTCCTATTCACACACACACACACACAAACACACATACACTTTCCACTTGGTCTGTGTGTTTTGTGAATCTGTTTTAATGTATTCATCTGTTCACTGTATTTATCCATCATTGTGATCCAGATTGGCTTAAAGGGGGGGGCGTGTTTATCACAACAGGTGGCGGTCTGTCACCACTTATTGTGACACAGTTGCTATATTCACACCCTGCAGTCAGGCATAATTAAGTGAAGCTCTCAAATGTCACAAGAGAGATGCATTTATGTAAACTGAATTCAAGCAGTTACGTAGAGCATAATCTCTATAAACAGTGTGCATTCATATGCAGAATCTGCAAAAGAGGCAGAACACATTTGCCGGAATGCAATCTGGGAACTCACCCGCTATCTGCGGATGTTGATTTAGCTTGTTATTGGTTTAAAATTAACTTGTAAACTGGCTACTTATGCAGGCTGTTGTCCTACATCTCTAGCAGTTATACCTACAAAAAGTAATGCACTGTAATTTGCATATGTTCCACAAAATAAATTTGTATGTAATCCATGTAATCATGAACCAGGAAGTATAAAGAGAGACTAACACCATGTAGGGACGAGGTCTGCGTGGATGGGTGGGTCAAAGAACACCAGATTTTTGCTGTAGGTTGCTGTAATTTATGATTCAATATTCACGTCCTTTTAGTAAAATAATTAGTAAACTGTTGGGCATGATTTTCTTTTAATTTATGTACAAAATATATATAATGAAACATTATTTAAACGTTTTCTGAATCTGCTCTTTTGATTTACAAAATATAATTTTACAGGGCAAACATTGCCATAATAAAATATGTGTTTAACTGGCCTAATGGTCCCAAATTATGTGAAATTCCATAGTTTTAAGTCAAAAATTTCAATTCAATAATATTTCAAAAAACTAATTAAGCCCATCTTTTATTCACTGTAGAAATTCAGAATGTAATAATGATTACTGATACCGGCCGATACACAGGGCGTCGTGTGAATAAGGGGAGTACTGGCACTTATTTTTTTTTCCATTTCAAGCACTGGAATATAGAAAAGGAATTCTTGGGACAGATATCTGCTGGCTGGATCCCCACAAATATAGCCCCTTGCCCCCAGAGCCTCATCTGTCGTCAGACCCATAGCAGTTGGGTTCCGAGAGTGTGTAGAACATGTATTAATAATACTGTATTATTATTTAGTTGAATGATGTTTTATTGACTTTTTTTCAGCTTATGCAAGCACAAGTGAGAAGGAAACACTTGACTTTAAACTGCCACGATGGAGCATTTGGGTTAACAAATTGCAGCTTCAACTACTACTTACTCCTTTTACAGTACTTTTCACATGACAAAAACAGTGTTCGCAAAGAAACATAGAGACATTCTGCCACTATTTAAGGTTGATATGATTAACTCGCTCGCTCTTTAACTTGACTTACTCTTTAACCTGCTTTGAATTCTAGCTGTCTACACAAAAAACAGTCAGATTGTCCATCACCTGTCACCTAGTAAACCAGATAAGCTCCTGAAAACAAATTATTGCGGTGACCTAACAGACTCAAGCGTGACAACACACTTGGGGAAACGGTAAGACAGAGATTTGTTTAGCTACAGTACAGAGCCGAACCCTAATCTAACAGCCTTTTAGCTAACATGTAACCACATTTAACAGAAATACTGGCATGTTACATACCATCTCCAAATACCACCATAATTTTCCCATAAGCGTTGATCTGTGTTATTGTAAACTCGCACAGGAAGGTGATGCAGCCTCAGAAGACAAATCGGTGGAGGAAACACACGAAAAAACAAAAGAAACAAGTTTTCAATCATGTAGAGTTTTTTTCTACAAATAACAGATGCTTTTTAATCAAACACCATTGACCCACATGCTCAGTGTTGCAACGCTATCATTGTGCGCCGTCAATCACCACTAACTGGCTGACTTGACAGTTACATCATAAATCATGGAGGCGAGTCTTCTGAAGAGTCACTCATTATCTGCCCATACAAACTGATCCCCTCTCAGTGGTGAAGGGGAGACTGATTGTAGCAATGAGAAATGAGTTTCTCAAGGTTAAATACACATTGAGAGAAGAGTGTTTACACTCCCATCAAAGAGTGGGAGGTTGAGAAGGAAGTGACTACAAAGTTAGGAATGAGAAAGAAGTGTTCAACTAAGTGTTTAGTTGTTAATATGGTTGTCTTGGCCAGTGCTGGGGAGCTTGAAAATATTTCTTAACTGTATAACTGTAGATATTCATGACTAGATATGCAACTTTCAAAGTTAAAGTTGGAAAAAAACCATCCTGAAGTAGTATTTATAAAGAGTAAGAAAGGTAAGAAAAACTTATAAAATATAGAAGGCTCTGAAACGTCCAGCCGCAGAGATGATGCTGTTGGTGTGTAGCACGGAGAGATGTGATCGACAAGAACCTCAAAATGGTTAGAGGACATCTTGTCAATTTCCTTCATATACCAGACAAGCAGGTACTCTCGTTGTGTTGTCTTCTTATTTTTAAACTGTCAGTTCATCCAAATTGCAAATAAACTGTTCTCCCTGCTTGTACATTATATAGCAGTGGACTTCTTTGCTGTGAGTTGAGTGTTTTTTTCAGGCGGTGAACAAATCCTTCAGAGGGATTGGCAGCCTCGGAACTCAACCACAGCCTTAACCTTAACAGATAAGGCAGGCGATATTTATTTTTTTATTGTCAACAAATCTCATGAAAAGACTAAAACCAACAATGTGTTCATCTGTCTCTCAATGCTTGTGGACTTTTCTACCCTGTCGATGATTCACAGCTCCAAATCCATTTGCTCCTGTTGAAAACATACATCTTTTAAAACAGGTAAACAAATAATATACTGCCATTAAAAAAAAGGTTGAATAATTTCCTAAAACAGCTGGGCACTAGAGCTTTTATTACTATAACAGGAGTAAACATTGCTTTTGTTGGGGACTGTTCTCAGCCGCAGATGTGGTGCTCTAGAGAGTATTTACGGCCAGTATATGTGAAATCGACTCAAGATAAACTACAATGTTCATGTTAATGAGGGAACTTGTCGTCCAGTGCAACAACGTGGCTCATCTAAGTGATTTTAATGGTTTTTCGTAAACGACAGAGGTCTAGCACACAGAGGAATAAGCTATATCAGGCTTTTGTTACAGACGATACTTGTTAATGATCAGTTTAGGGATGCTAATTTAGAATTAGTTTTCTAACCGATAATCGGCCCTCGTTAACCAATTATTAACCGTTAACTGACAAGATTAGTGTGTCGCATGCAGCGTTGCTATTTTTAGCGCCTATACAAGCCGCCCAGCTGCAGCGCAAAG
This sequence comes from Sebastes umbrosus, assembly GCF_015220745.1. Classification (NCBI taxonomy): domain Eukaryota; kingdom Metazoa; phylum Chordata; class Actinopteri; order Perciformes; family Sebastidae; genus Sebastes; species Sebastes umbrosus. Next base: position 14,273,981 of record NC_051276.1, on the reverse strand, counting down.
CCGATGCACAAACAGGTTAAATCCATCATTTATCGCCAGCTGCAGTGTATGCTCAAAACAGACAACTGAGTCACCAGTTCACCCGACCGGGAGAGTTACTGCAGCAATCAATATGCCGCGTGTATTGTCCCAGTAAGTCTCCACTGCATTATAGTTTCGCTACGAGGTTGTCAGTTGTTTGTCTGCGCGGCGTAATGTTAGTGAGCGTCCGACAGACCGCGCGTGTGTGGATGTCGTTGGCGTTATAGATGTGAACGTAGCTGTAGCAGTGTGTGTACAGTTTATTTGTTGGTGAATAAATGCTACAACTCCTCAGACACGAGCCAACTTCCTGTATCTGCAAAACCGGCTCAGACTCACTTAAGGTGGGCTGTTCAGCTGGACCAGCTATTCTCACTTTAGTGACAAGCCGCTCCTCTGTGTTTTGCTCAGCTTTTTAGCTATATTTTAATATTTCTTTAAACTGATTTACCGATAGCATTAATCGGTTAAAATTCTTGATGTCGGTTAAACGGTTAATTATTAACATCCCTAGATCAGTTCATTGTTGGTTTTGGTATTGTCAATAAGAAAAACATAAAATATCATAAGACCTTTCCTTTGACCAAATAAACTGTAGTTTAAAGAATGAAACCTGTTAGAGGAGGGTCACAACCTGGGAGGAAGCACTGAGACGTTTAACTCACCCAGCACACTCTTCCCATAACTCATTCAGTGCCATTTCAATATTTTAATGTTCTGGAAATGTATTTTTGTATTTATACATAGGGCGCTCATTCAGACATTTAAAGGTACAGTGTGTAGGATGTGGCAGCATCTAGTGGTGTGGTTGCAGATTGCAACCAACTGAGTACACCTCCGCTCACTCCTCCCTTTTCTAGAGGGAGGTAACGTGAGCCAGCGAGTGCAAAACTGTGGTAACGCCGTTTGCCTCGCTCGGAGGCCACCGTGATCGTAGTAACACTGCTTTAGGAGCAACGTATGTCAGACGGCGGCTGGCGGTGCCACGGATTTGCACTGTGTGGCTCACAATACTGTAGTTTTACCAGCGTTGGAGAACTACGGTGAATTGATGTGAAAGGCTCTCTCTAGAGCCAGTGTTTAGTTTGTGCGTTCTGGGCTACTGTAGAAACATGGTGGACCCGTGAAGAGGACCCGCTCCCTATGGAGATATGAAGGGCTCATTCTAATCTAATAAAAACACAACAATTCTTAGTTTCAGGTGATTATACACTAATGAAAACATAGTTATGAATATTATATTCCATTTCTGCTAATAGATCCCCCGAAATGTTACACACTGTTCCTTTAAGACAGAAACCATAGAAATAAATGTATACAATGGACTTTGCCATTCACTGAAATGCTCTTCTTTATTGAGCGTAGGAAAGGAAGTGATCAAATCGCTGTGATTTCTGTGACACGTTTGTTAGATGTAGAATCGTTCAGCCCTTCATGCAGGGCCCTGTGTCTCCCTTCGAGCCACTAACATATGGAGTTATTGAACTGGCTAATGCTAGATAATGCTAGGTTACATGCACACAGTAGCTTCCTGTTCACCTTCACCCTAATGAATGAAAGGAAATGCCAGAGACACTATCTGCATCAAGTGGAGGTAACGTGAATATGTAATTAACTGACATTATAGCAGTTATAGCTTTGAATGGTATCCATAGCAACAAGCATGACTCGGTCTTTCTGAAAAAATAGGTGGCTGTTAACATCTCATTAGAGTGTTTGCACAGGCCTCTTTGAAGGATTGAGGGATCTTTGCCTTTCAAACACAAACTCAGTAACTTAGTTTAACTGCATTCAGGAAAATAACAAAGTCACATAGTCTGCTTCAAAAGAACAATATGCACTTTCCCATAGTAATCGAATCCCGTCTTCTACAACAACTGCTCCATTCTCCGTGAGTCAAGAAAGTCACAAAATGTTATTACCATCATACTGAATTGGGTGGAATATTTTATATACCTATATTTACCCTTTGACAGCCAATAGGATGATAAAATAATGAAAAAAGCAATGAGAAGGAAGGGAAGGAAACACATTTGTTAGTTTTCATGTATAATAGTAATCTAATTTTCCTGCCACTCTGACTGATTGCAATCAGCAAGGGTCCTTCGCCTCTGTATTGGGTCTGAGGCAAATGCTGCTGAAATCTAATTGAACAGCTTTGTGTTGTGTCTCCATGAGGCGGTCCACTTTACGGTTTATTGCCGAGCAGACCGACTGTGCGCATGTCTATGTGTCATCTCTCCCTTTCTCTCCGTCCCTCTCGTCCTTTATTCCGTGACTCCGTCTTGCCCTGCTGCCAGACAGTTTTCTTTGTAAAGCTACAAAGTCCCCAGTAAACGCTGTCCAAACCTTTTTCAGAGCCACTCTAATCAACAAAAAAGCCTGGCAAACATTTGTAAAAGGGATACAAAAAGTTCACTTGTTTCGGCTAGAAAAGTTCTGGGCTGCAATTATAAAGTGGAATGAGTCAATAGTTGTGACTCAGGAAGATAAATAAAGGAAGAAATGTAAAAGATCGCTTTGCTTTATCGTACTTTCTGCTCTCTTTAGCCAGCTCAGTTACAGGAAAGTAGAAGCTCCTCGCTAACAAACAGTACGTTTTCCATAAATTAGCCACAGCCTCCTGTTCAGTAACACATAATTGGGGTTTAAACACATTCCTCTCAAAACATCAATTTGTATTATATCAGATATTCGTCGTAATGTATGAGGAATGAATGACATCTATACTTAACTGTAGTGGCTAATAACTGTCACAATTACAACAAAAGTCGTTCAATATACCCATCAGAACCAAATGTCAACGATGTCCTGAGGGTTTCTTTCTCTCTCTCTCTCTCTCGGGAAATTAGCACAGACTCGTATAAATCCAGACATTGTAATTAGACAGATACTACTGACTCCCATAAATCCCGAGGTTATAAGTTTATTTCCTGTCAGGAGAGGGGCACACTTCCTGTCAGAGTGACAGAGGAGGTCAGAAGTCACGGAGGGAGGTCAGCAGTCTGTTTCACATCAACACCCATCAGCTTTGTCTCCTTCTCTGCATTTACTCTGCAGTCTGGTTCTACTGCATTCTTTTTCTTCTATTTTACATCAGTTCCTCAAGCCATTCATCTGATTTTCGGCATTTCGTCGCCCCCTCCTCTCTACTGCTCACTCTTCCCCTCTCACTCCTCATCTCTTGTTGCTCCTCTCCCGCTGACATGCTCTCCCCTCAGTCCCCCTAGGCTAACACACACTAGAACAGACCTGACTATATCACCCATTCAGCCTCCCAAATCAAATTACCATGGACAAAACAGAGTAATAAAAAGTAATGGCTTGTTATACGAGGTACACACTCAAAAGCAGAACAAGTCCCTTCAGCACTCTGATCCAAAATATTGTTTGTTAGTTACTTACTTACTTCTGGCTAAATTTAACTGACTTTACAGCTTTCGGGCTATAATATACAAATGTGGTTAGGAAGTGAAAATTACATGGAAATAAATTGTTTTACTGTTAATGTAACACATTATAAAAAATATCACAATAAGCTAGTAATCTGTAATATTACCTATAATTTAGATAAACATGGATATGGATGGGTAGCACTTGTATGCACTGGAATATAATGGTATAATCCACATTGTTGCCTAGTTGTTTTTGATGGAAGTCCAGACCTTGGGTATGGGCTTTGCGTTTATATGCACTTTACTGTACATTAATAATGCAAACCACTTCAAGACATAATGTAAACAAGTGCACATGACTGTGAAAACTACTCAGTTTAGGACTTGGACTTGACTTGAGACTTAAGGCCTTTACACACCGGGGGCGTGATGAATAGACGACACAAAAACGCAAAATAATTGCATGCGAATATTTCGCACTATTCATACCGGCAGCAATGCAAATTTGGGAGAGTTGCAACACTTTTTCAATAAAACGTTCGAAGAGATTTGTGCAGGAAGAGACTAAAACTGGGATCCTATTGACCCAGGGTAGCGTCCGGCAGTCTGTCTGAGGTTAATTGTTGAATAGCCTAAGCTGCTGTAAGCTATTTTCCAGGGCTTTTATTATGAAAGGAAAGAACAGAAGGAGTGGATCTGGTCTGATCTGCCTTTCTCAAGGTTGAAAAGACTAATGAAGTTTGCTGTCTTGGTTTGGATTACGGGCCTCCGTGTTCTTGTACACTATAGTGTACATATTGAATATGTCCGTTTCGCACAGTGTGATTGGTTTATTCCTTAATTTACGGTGCAAAAGCTCAGAAAAATGCTATCTTGTTCCACCAAAAAAAAGAAGACAATTTTTTTTGCTGGGTAATATTCGTAGTTGTGTGAAAGTACTAAAGACAAAAACAACAGTTTGAAAAAATATATTGAAAAACACCCCCAGTGTGTAAAGTCCTTTAGCTGAGTAGGGATATCTGGCCAAACTCTTCCAGTTTATTGTGAGACTTGGAGAACAATGGATTAGTTCATTACAGATCTGACCTTGAGTGATTTTCTTCAACTTTTACTTCATTGCTCTTTTGTGAAAGACTGTGTGTGTGTGTGTACGTGTGCGCGCTTGAATGGAATGTGTCAATGAGAAATGGGTTTTCTAAGCAGGAACACTCCTGCTATTGTTTCCCGGTAACCACTATCTACAGTGTTCAGGTGTTTAGTCATCTTATCTGCAGGTGGTCCTTTAACTTCTGACCTTTAACACGGGCTTTATGCAAGAGTTCATGGTTATCAATCACACATTGAGTCTTGAGATGTTATTTTAATGGTTATGATATAAATTTAAGTTCTTAATTGAATTCTTCATACAATAATCATCTTTAAAATACTTTGTTTTTTTTAATTCCAAAAGCAGGACAAATCGTTATCAAGTATTGTTGAGTAACACCAAGATCTAAAGGCTTATTTACAGTTTATATATATATTAGGGCTGTGAATCGATTAAAATATTTAATCACAAATGAATCACACATGGCCATGCCAGTTTTTCCTCACCAAAATGTAGTGTAAGTTTGGAGCGTTAATTAGCCTCATTCACGACAACCTACTATGACATGGTACCAATGGATTCCTTAAGTTTTTATAGGTTCATATGATGCCAGTATCTTCACTCTAGCTTTAAAACTGAGCCAGCTACAACCTAAAAGGTTATAGCGGGTGTTTTAAAAATCAGGAGGCAGGGGTCTTGCATTGCCCTGAAGGGGTTTATTTCTCAATCTTGACCCGCTCGCTGTATAATATCCCACTATGGTCTGTTATACATAGCAACGGCCTGCCATAAAGAAGTAACAGACCGTGGAACGCCATGCTTGACCAATCAGAATCGAGTATTCAGCAAAGCCATTTAATAAATATAAATAAATATTTATCAAATATCTTTTTATCAGAGAACTATAATGAATTACTCAAACCACACTTAAAGGAAGTGCAATATTATTACAGTGGGATCCTATTCAGATAAATGGTATTATTTCTGAATGTTACTGAATTGTGTTGTTTTTTTTTATCATCCTCCCACTCTTGACTCATCCGTGTTTGTTGGTTTATTTATTTTTTCTCACTTTGTTCTGGCATCCCACAGTGTGCTGACACATGCACCCGTTCTGTTGTTCCACCCAAAAACATTGCTTAGCACCACAGGGTGATTATTATGAGGCCATCCTCAGTTCAGTGGCTCGTTGGTCACAATATGAAAACAATAGGATGTGAATGACTAAGACAAAATGAGTACTGTTTTTTTTTTCCTATATGCTTAAATGTATTTTTAGGAACGGTTGGCTTTTTCATTTGACTTCTGTCTGTGCATAGATTTTGTGTTTTTGTGTATGTGGGCGCTGAGGGGTAGTTCTCATATCACTGCCAAGTTACATATCCAGTATCTATCTATACTATCTGCAAGGTGGCTGTCCATAAAAAACACAGTGTTTACAGAAAAGCCATTTGCAAAGAAGACAGTGTGGTTTGTCTTAATAAACCTAAGAAGTCTGATTGTATAGGAGTCTATGAGAAAATGAGCCTAACATTTTGGTCGCCTCAAAATGTCTTGTTTAGTGTTTGGTTGTACTTAGCTCCACCCTCTCCTGTCACTTCTTGTTGCAAAAAACAAAGATGCCGAACTTAAGGCTTCAAAACGGCAGTCCACAAACCAATGGGTGATCCACTTCTTATATACAGTCTATGGAGGGGGATCAGGAAATCTCTGCTCTTGATGTTCCCTCAGAGCACCAGTGTTGTGTTCATGTTTATTGTCTCCTATCTTCTTGAGCACTTAAGACTGTGCCTTTACTGGATGCAGTTCCTGGGCCTAGTGGTGAATCCCCAGATAGTGGTACTGTAATGACGCCCACACAAAGGACGCTTTGACCACCTGACTTTCCATACAAAGTCAATGGTATGACATGAGTTAATGCTAAGTCCCCAGGAAGAGCGCCGGGCTTTGAAGCTAATTTCTGTAGTGTCCAAACGGTGGTACTACAATTTCTGTGTCTGTCACGTGATGCCATTGGGCCAAAAAATCCTTTTTCCCATAGACTTACATTGGGAAAGAGATGTCTTTAACTCAATGGATATTTTTCTTAGGTAAATAAACTTCCCAGTACGAACACTCAAATAGCCTTTATTTAAATCATTAGGTCCTAAAAGTTGTAAAATGCACTAATGGCCGTATCCAGAGTTATTTTCCTTTCTCCGTTCATGTGAATGAGATCCAGAATGAGGCTGACCGAGGGCTGGGAGACAGGGTTAGAGGAACAGCTAGTGCGCCTATTCTATGGGCCCAATGGATGCGGAAGCTCGCCAGAAGGTCCGGGTACTTTATCACTCCGCAGTTGAGCCATTTTGGCTTCATGCATCACTGAGCAACTCTCATAGGAATGAACTGGAGCCTGCCTAACACACTGTATCCAGTTCTCTTTATACATCCCTGGTTAATGCAGGCTCATTCTAAATGGCGCTTACTCAGAGAACGATGTGTCAGCGGAAGTTGGAAATGTATCTGTTTGAGGGAAACATGTCTGCTTATCCTTAGCTGTTGGACTCACCTTAATGAATGTACAGAGACAAGAAAAGAAGGAAGAGAGTCTGGAAGACAATAGTAGAAACAACTGAAGTTCCTGGTCGTTCTTTAAGTCTGAGTCACAACAGCACACACATACAAATGCACACTCTCCACAAGCACTGCACATGTTGTTAACTTTAACTACAGCTAAACATTTGTACACAACCCCTAAAACACACTTTTGGTCCAATTGGCCTTGCATTCAGCCTGAACGCACCCTCAGATGAACCAGAGATTTTTCAGATTGCTATCAGGAAATAGCCCACTGAGTGTAAACCAGGTGCGTGAGTGTGTCCTTCCAGCTCTGAGAGCAGAGAGAGCTGGGGACATCTGACTGAAACTGTGAGTCTTTAGGCTGTTGAGACACACACACACACACACACACACACACGCACACACACACACACACACACAGACACACACACAGAGTCAGACAGGCTGAGTCACTGGTCTGTTCCTGTGGAGTGCTGATAACAGCGTTTGCTCTGGGGCCTCTGGAGCAGGGAGCAAGTGTGTGTGTACGTGCGTCCATGTGTGTATTTCTGTGTTGTCCTTCATGTGTGCAGAAGCGGTTGAGATTGAGCAGAGGATAGAGTGAAAGAGTCAAAACAAAAGAAGAAAAATAGACATACTTTTAAGAGTTTGTGTGTGTGTGGCTGTGTGCTTGAGAATTGTGCACATTCATTAGTCTGAGTGTCTTTTCGTGTGTATGTGTGCTTTCCTACATAAAACAGGAGCAGAAGAAATCTTTAAAGTGGCTTCTGTCACGCAGGATGAAAGATTGGGTGGTGAGAGAGAGACCGAGAGATAGAGAGAGATAGAGAGCGATGGAGGTGGAACAAGAAGAAAGAACAGGGGGATGAAGAGAGATGCAGACGGATGGAGGGAGAAAACTGGTGAGATGAGGCGATAGAAGAAATTATCAAGATGTGTAGAGAGATGATGGCAAGAGAGAAATGTGACACAGAAATCAGAAAAATTGAGAAAAAGTGAAGTATTTTGCGCCCAGCATCGCCCAACATTTTAACAGCCTCTTCCCAGATGAAGTCTCTTTACTCACAAGCCACCTAAAACTTAATAACAACATGATACCCCGTAAGCCCTGGACTGGGAAAGCTGTGAAACTGACACTTCCTCTACCCCTCAGTCATCTACATACTTATTCTATCTCGTATCTGTTGAACCTCTGCCACGTTATCCGTGTATCCATTTTCTTTTTTACACTTGCATATTCTCTTTACTGTCGCAGTGAGTAGGAACGTATCCCAGCATGCACTGGATGAGCGGCAGGGTACCCCCGGGGCAGGTTATCAGTGCTCAAAGTGGGCCGGTACTCACCGGTATGCAGTATCGACACTTCTACATTTCAGTCTTTGGCCTACTATGACATTTTCCTGCGCACCAGCACTTCTCACAAGCTGCTGGTAGCCAGCTGTTCTCTGCCCATTCCATATCAGGTTCTCCGGGCGATTCATAATGGCAAGGCATTATACGGCACAGAGCCAGCGTTTTTCCACCGTGCCTAATAAGCTGTATGAACATAAAAACAATGTGGAGGACATCTCGATGAGCCGGTTGATGCACGGCATGGCACAGGGGAGAGGGGCTGAATCGTCCTTTTTGTAAAATAATTAGTGAACTGTTCGTTCTAACTTTTTTTGTGAATAAATATAATTAATGAGACATTATTTAAAAGTTTCCTGAATCTGCTCTTTTGAGTTACAGAATACGATTTTACAGGGAAAACATTGCCAGAAGAACAAAATGTTCAGACGAAGGCTGCGATATGTGTAAATAATAAATGAATTACTTAACTCTAGCAAATTTTGTCTGAAGCCTTTTGGGCGTTAATAATAATTATCCAAAATGATGTGAAATAGCATAGTTTTAAGTCAAAAACTTTCTAAATTTCTAGGGGGAGGAGCCCCGAACCCAATATTTCCTAGTATAAGGCTGTCAAAGTTAACGTAATATAATGCGTTAACGCAAATTTTATTTTAATGCCACCAATTCTTTTAAGGCATTAACATAACTTGCGATATTTAGGTTGTAGCGGGCTCAGTTTTAAAGCTTGAGTGAAGATACTGGCATCATGAAACTAGAAAACCTAAACCTAAATACTGGCCGATACACAGGCCAACATGTGAATAAGGCGTGTTCTATACTTGTACTTATTTTTTTCCACTTCAAGCACAGGTTATCAATGACAATAATATCTTTGTCTATGTATTATAAAGTGTGTAAACATTGTACAGTGCTACCTATGACACCAATCAGGTCTGTTGTAGTCATCCCCCACCACCTGCCTCCTTGAAGGTCAATATAAGGGAGGCGTTAATCAAATCATGATTTTATGATCATGAATGCGTCTTAAAATGCCTTAAACACATGTTAGACACCTGGGCTGTAGAAATGGCTTTGACTTGATATGCAAAGTGTGTGCTCACAGAGCGCTGTTGATCTGGTTCTGCTCACTCCAATTATGACCTTAATGTAAGTAAAACTACTCGGTTAAGGTGTTTACATGACAGTTATGATAAAGATTATGTTGCCTCTGTTATGTACATTCTAGATGGCTAAGCAGATAACAAGTGAAGGATTTGGGGAGACAAGTGGAGGTTAGAAAAGAAATGACTAAAACTGGATAAATTGAGACTCAGACAGACCGCTCTCCAAGAGAGGAGATGAGTGGAGAGTTCCCTCGGGAGAAGTCTCATCTACCACTGCAGACGACCCAAGATGATCCCCTCCAAAGTACCTAGGGTTCAAACCAACGTACCTCAGTCTCTCTCCCTCCTTACCAGTGGAGGTGAGCGCAACAATTCACAGTCCCACAAGGATTGTGGGAGGAGTGCCTCTCATCGCACCAAGCACTCACCTCTATGGCTGGTTCATGCTTCCTGTGTGGGAGCTGCTGACGTAGGTGTTCACTCTCAAGATCAAGGCCATATACTGGAAAATTACTTCATTTCTGAGCATTGTTTGAAAATAAAGTTTCCAAGCCCCCCAAAAAACAAGTAAGCAGCCCCACACGAACAGACCAGTAGTTCTCTGTGTTATTGTACGTGTTTGAGAGAAAGCCACTGGGCAGGTCACATCATCCAGCAATGCTTTGTTTTTGCCAAATAAATATATGCAAGCCCCCCTACATGAAAAACTACACTGTAGAGTGTACTGTTTTGTACAAATAATTGCCGCCCTGATAAATTCAGTGTTTTAGCACTTCATAAACCTTCAAGCTGGACTTCCCAGTTTGTATTTTATCTTCTCATCTGAACCTGAAGGCCCTTGTGTTTTTAAATACAGTGCTTTTTGGTAATAACACAGACTCAGACAGGCTGGTAGTGGTCAAAAGGCAAGCAGATAGATATATCAAAATGATCCGTGCAAACAGGAGAGTGGTTATTGGCTGATTAACCGTTCCGGTTCTGTGTAAGATTTTTTTTTTTAGTGTATGCATATGTGCTAAATACTTTTTGGCAAATAAGGGAGGTTTTGTTTACAGATTAGCTGGAAATATGCAAATATAACTATCATCACCTAAATCTTTAAAGGATTAGTATTGCTGTACTTTAGTTGAACTTGATGTGCATCTATATTTGGCGCTTCACCATTCTACTACCTTTACTCAAGGCAACAGGGCCCATCTCTAATCTCCAAAACAAAAAGTTGCTACAAAACATCTTGGGTAGCATTGTAGAGCCCCGTTGCCCGAGGAGCCGTTGCATTGAATACATAATAACACAACTTATTGTCCTGGAAACTTTTTTTTTTATATTCATTTCAATCTGTTCCCGTTTCAATTTCTTTTCCCAGGAAAGATATGCCGTCACATTGCCCAAAAAACTTGTCAGTTGCATCACAGCTTTAGTGCTCCAAGGCAGCACAGCCCGAGGGGTTATTGCCCATGTTTTGCATTAATTACAAGGCAAGTTCTTGGTGTCCATGCAAATTCTACCGCATACTTTGTGCTGTTTTTCGTTTGCCTCTTTTGTTAGTAAGTATGTCAACCGGCAGTGTTGCCCAAAAAGTTGTCTTTGTGACATAGATACATGTGGTTATGTTGGAAATAAGAATGAAAGGTCTGGTTGAAAACTGGTGAGGGTTTACAGGACGATCATTTTCTACCTGTATTTCGTTTTGGTGCTGCAGTATAAGATGTACCTACCAATTCTTCTTGGCCTCAGTGTTTCCTCATGCCACCCCTTTCTGTCACTTCACTTTACACTATACTAAAAGACATTAAAAGATGTGTGTATTGTGTAGGCAGGTTAATATAATGACCCTTGATGATTTCTACTTGTGGTATTTAATTTGCTGCCCTTCTTGTTAGGCAATCCATCTCAAAATAACCACCATTATTGCTGACTTTGGCAGCGAACCCCACCTTTCCACCAACTCGCTGACATAAGACTTAATTAACTTCACCTTCATCAGTCTCCTTTTAGTTTTTTTCTTTCCCTTCTCTCCAGTCCACTAAATTTCACCTTCCTCCACCTCATTCTCCTTCACTTCTTTCTTTTTGTTTCCCCTCCTCTCTCTCTCTCTCTGCAGGCACATTTAAAAAGTATTTGGTTTATAATAAATATATTAATCAGAGTAGAATAGAAGCTTCAGCTGTGGCTTAAAGCGCTGCATGATTTATAAACGGCAAGCTTCACAGCCACCTTCATGGTTCAAGATCTCATTATGTGCTATCTTTTTCAGCCTTTATGTACACGTTTTACTAAAGATTGTATAGAAAGTCTGCCAATTAACTGTAGTTTTTGTAAGCACAGCGTCGTTGCAGCATGTACGCCGCTCTTTATTTGACGAATGTCTGCGTGGGTTACACTGCACTTTGTATCTAATTGATCAGATTCTTTTATGTGTTGGGAACACTAAAAATACCAGAGGAAAATATGACACCTTCATCTCGGCACATGTAACAACAAACCTATGATGGCTTTTACTGTAGGTTACATACATTAAAGCTGCTTTTTAGCACAAATGTGTTCATGTTTGCTTGCAAAGCTTGTTGTTTTTCATATGCTTTTGTGAATAATCCATAACTAATGTATTTTTATCATAAAACGATACATGGCAAACATCAAACGCAGTCGACCCAAGATGCTATTTTCCGAATGTAAAATGCTGTTTTTTCATGTAAGATATAATGAATAGGCATAACGAATAGGCCAAGCTTATTTCTCTTTAGAGATAACAGCCTCTATATGATTGCAGAAATTAACAGTATAAAGCTCCTCCTCCACAAGATAGAGTACAACAAGCCTATGTTAAAAGCTTGTGTCATGGACATTTCAGCATAGTTTCCATCCAGTGTTACTAAATGGGATTGAAAAAAATGTTTTTCATAAATACTTTTAATAAAAGAATCTATTATTCTGTTTTTCCTTCCCCCCCCTTCCACAGGAAGGCCAAATCTAAGGGTCAGTCAGATAGGAGCGTCCCTGAAGCTCGTAGGGATTCAGGACACTTCAGCCCAGCGGATGTGAGGTTCTCTGGTCGAAGGTCAGACTCTCTCTCTTCACAGTACAACATAGCATCATGCAGCTCAGGCTGTTGTCATACACAGTTAGCAGCTGTACCTATGAAAAGCAATACACTGTCATTTGTACATATCCCACAAAATAAATTTGTATGTAATCCACTTAATCATGAACCAGGACGTATAAAGAGAGATAAACACTGTGTAAGGATGAGGTCGGGGTGGACAGGTGGGTCAAAAAACACCTGACTTTCGCCCAGGAAACCGGTGTTCGTAACCCGTGTGAAACCAGAAGTCAACGTTGATTTATTTGTCACATAACTTCCATACTTAAGTTACGCCACTTCTTGAGTTATTTTAACCCAAACGGCAACATTTTCCTAAACCTAGGTAATTCGTTTTTGTGATGTAACCTAAACCTGAACCTAACTACACCATGTAGTTTTGTTGCCCGAACCTGACTACATAGTTTCATTGCCTGAACCTGACTATGTAGTTTCGTTGCCTGAGCCTAACTATGGAAATTTGTTGCCTGAGCCCAACTATGTAGATTTTTTGCCTGAGCCTAACTATGTAGTTTTGTTGCCTGAGCCCAACTATGTAGATTTTTTGCCTGAGCCTAACTATGTAGTTTCGTTGCCTGAGCCTAACTGTGTAGTTTCGTTGCCTGAGCCTAACTGTGTAGTTTCGTTGCCTGAGCCTAACTGTGTAATTTCGTTGCCTGAACCTGTCTATGTAATTTTGTTGCCTGAGCCTAACTATGTAGTTTCGTTGCCTGAGCCTAACTATGTAGATTCGTTGCCTGAGACTAACTATGTAGTTTCGTTGCCTGAGACTAACTATGTAGATTCGTTGCCTGAGCCTAACTATGTAGATTCGTTGCCTGAGACTAACTATGTAGTTTCGTTGCCTGAGACTAACTATGTAGTTTTGTTGCCTGAGACTAACTATGTAGTTTCGTTGCCTGAGACTAACTATGTAGTTTTGTTGCCTGAGACTAACTATGTAGTTTCGTTGCCTGAGCCTAACTATGTAGATTCGTTGCCTGAGCCTAACTATGTAGTTTTGTTGCCTGAGCCTAACTATGTAGTTTCGTTGCCTGAGCCTAACTATGTAGATTTGTTGCCTGAACCTGACTATGTAGTTTTATTGCCCAAACCTGACTAGATAGTTTGTTGCCTGAACCTAACTAAGTACTTTTGTTGTTTCCTGTGAAGATGGAAGTTTATTTTGAAAAGACTGGAGCGGACATTGACAAGTGGACATTCGTAGGAAAACATACCATAAATAAGGAATAACTTCTCTTAGGATATCATACGAACCGTAATGTGAGGATACGTTGTGCAGCTCTGATTCATGTACACATGTTATGCTTTATAGTGCATGAATGATTTGATGTGGTATATTCCAAGGGGAAGCACATAAGTAACCTAGTTTCCTAGGAAACAACCTAAAATGTGAATTCTCGCTCCACACTGATTTAGCGTGAATCAGCAGTGCAGTTACCAAGCCTTCATGATTCCCGAAATTCCAGCGCTGCTTTTCCACCTTGTTAAAAGGCTTCTCCGATGCACAGCGTTTCTCTGATAACCAACACTCTCCTCTCCCTTCAGGCAGAGAGAGAGAAAGAGAGAGAGAGAGAGAGAGAGAGAGAGAGAGTGAGAGGCAGGCAAACATCCAAATGTGTTCTTCCGTCAAAGGTAATGAAAGAAGCCCCAAATTCTTTGATCACACAGCAAGGGCATCAAGCCTGCGTTGGATTTCTGAAATATCTGAAATGCTCAAAGCCTTATCTGTTTGCACACACACACATGCACACATTCTTTTGGGGATGTCATGGGCTCACAAATGTGCATGTAAATAAATCTAGCACATAAACACACAAGCATTGAGAAGCAGAGACACTTTCAGTGCTGTCAGAAGCAGAAACAACATCTCAGACTGCAGAGATAAGAAGGCGAGGCAGGGTTGATTTCTATCACTTTTCCAAATGATGTTGACACCAACAAAAAGCCGCCTGTCTTGCCTTCTCCTTTTATCCCACCCCCTTCATCCTTTTCTCTAACTTATCTTCCAGGTTAAGAATCTTCTGGTGGAATATTTCATCTTTCTATTTGGGCGCCCCATTTTCCTCTAATTTTGAAGCAAACTCTCCCGCAAGACTCTGACGCTCACTGACATTTTGTGTAAATAACAAAAACACAGTTTGCGAGGTAACGTGGAGTATTTGCAATACGCAACATTTTTTGTTTTCACTTGGAGATGCCCTTTTTATTTGTCAGTGGTTGTTGTTAAAAGGCTATATAAACCATCAGCAGGACTTGTCCCGTCTTCTTCTCTGTTGATTCTTTTGAATCGATCTGTTTTCCTTTCTCTAAATCCCCTCGCTACCAATGGGGGGCCTTTCAAACACACTGAGCACCAGCTGCATGTTTGAGGTTGGAGATGGATGTTGGGCGGTGGATGGACCCTACAACTATCGCACAGTGGAGGAGAGATGTTTGGAGAGAGATGAAATGATATGAGAACAATTTTGCTTAATTATTAATGCTAAATATTACTGTGACCTTAAATGATTAGTTTTACATTTTGGGAAATACACTTATTTGCTTACTTGAGGAGAGTTAGTTGAGAAGATCAATACCACTCTAATCTCTGAAGTTACAGCCAGCAGCCGGTTAGCGTAGCTTAGCATAATGACTGGAAACAGGGGAAAACAGCTAGCCTGGCTCTGTTTGAAGGTAACAAAATCCACCTACCAGCACCTGTAAAGCACACTAATTAATTGGGGTGTAACGATACATAGATCTGATCGATTATTTATATATATATATTCAGTGATAAACAATGCAGTATATTGCTGCAAAGTGAAAATATTGATACATGTCATCATCATTAAGATGCACCTTTATTTTGAAACTCCCACTTTAAATTTATGCTTTTTATTAAAGAAGAATAGATTGTTTTTCATTTAAATATCTGGAAGATCCCAGAAATAAAACTGTCAATCATATTTTAGTTGCTTTTTTGTGAGTTGATATAAATGTAACTGATTGTGTTAAATGGGCGTATGATATTGTGTCATATCGATCGCAGACCCCTGAATCGAATCGAATGGAAATTGTATCTTGGCAGACTTTGTGATATCAACAAATATCGTATTGTTGTCCAAAGAATCAATATAATATTGTATCGTGATGAAACTTGTGGTTTCACCCCTACTAAATAACACGTTATATCTTGTATAATTAATCTGAAGAAAAAACGTAGTGTATCCCAATTTGTGGTTTTGCAGAAGGGTTGTGTGCCGAACTACTTCCTGGAGTCCCTTCTGGTTGCCTGGCAATAACTAGTTGGGCACATAACGCCTGCAAGATTACACATTGTCATTTTTACATTTAGGTTTTTGTACAACTCAAACATGTAATATATAACATGTTAATTGTTGAGCTTTAGCAGTGCTGTTTGGATTTTGTTACTTTTGAACAGAGTCAGGCTCTTTCCGCCTGTTTCCAATTGTTATACTAAGCTAAGCTAACAAGCTGCTGGCTGTAATTTTATACAGACAGATAGTATCAATCTTCTCATCTAACTCTCGGCAAGAAACTGAGTATATCCCACAATGTGCAGCTATTCCTTTAAGATTTAGCTGCTATTTCTAACTTAAAGAGAGGCTATAAAGTACAAGAGCCTTCAACACCCAAATTAACTTCATAAAATAACATACTTTTTTGAATTGATTTAGAGGTGGATTATTCATTTTGAGGTAACGTCTGAAAGTCACAATCTGTAATCGTCATCATAGCTCACCACGCTGAAGTCAAAGACTCCTCCTTTCTTCTCCTCTTAGAGATGAAAAAAAGGAGAAGAAAGATGTTGAAAAATGAACCCATTAACTCAACAGCACATTACCCACATCACACTGTCTGGAAGAGGGGGAGAGAAAGGGATGGTGGGAAGTATTTACGGGGGAAAAGCCGAAAGGCAATACTGTAAATCTGGGAAAAAAAACCTGTGTAGTGAAGGAGGGTGGGGGGGAGTTACAGAGAGAGATGGATGAGAGAGGGTAGATGAGAATGAAAGTAGATGGGAGAGAGAGAGAGAGATGGATGGAAGAGAGTGTGTTAGGAAAAGGTGATAGAGGACAAGAAGGAAAGGTTGATGTGGACGTATAATGGCTGATGCTCAAATTTTAGTGGTAGGCTACAGATCAGTGGACTGGTTGTAAGAGGTTTGGGATTTGATCCCCTGTCGAGTCATTTCAGAGTCTTAAAATGTGGGACTCTCTGGTCGGCACACAGTGTTAAAGGAGGTGTTAAAGGAGAGCTAAGCCTCTATGAGACACACTGGCGTCCGGTCCAGAGGGCTGCTTCACGCCACAGGAAAAGGAAACAAGATACTGGCTCGTGACGCAACGTGGCTTGAATAAAGCCTACATATTTTGGAAAACATTGTGCAGGGACTTGTGATGAATGGTTTCCTTTAAATGGCCATGAAATCGGGATGACGGAGGAAGGAGGGAGTTGAGTGGGAGTCGGCGAGGGGGGAAATAGGGATGGAGATGTGTAGGCGGAATTAAGGACAGATAGGAGGAGAAGAGCGGAGGGAGGGAGGTGGAGGTGGGAAGATGGAGATAAGAGAGGGGAGAAAACAGAGGAGAAAGTTGTGGAGGGGTTGAGGAGGAAAGAGAGGAGACAGAGGGAGGGAGTGGAGGTGGTGGAGAGAAAAAACTGTGCATCTGTGCGTGAGCGAAAGAGAGAGGAGAATACAGAGCTGTAGCCTTGCTCCAGGCGCCACATTTCTGTCAGCAATGGCATCTTTATCTGCCAAATGCACTTTTGATGCCTCGCCACATATGTTGCTGTAAATTACTTTTAAGACCCATATTAAAGGGACCGAGATGGGGGCCGGAGTGCCGTGGTTTCGCCCTGGGTCTTTTTTAATGGAGGAGAGAAAGAGGAAGATTTCTGGCACCAGTTTGTCTTGGGTGTGTTGCTCTGGTCACCGTCTTTCCTGTATCCTTATATCATTTCTTCCATCGATCCCTTCATCTCTTCTTCCTCCTTGTATTTGTGGTCTTCTTTTACATACATTTCACTCGTGTTCCACTGTTTCCCACCCCTCCTTTTCTCCTTCCATCAATGCAGCTTATATATCCCTCCTCCCCTTGCCCTACATGCTTGTAGACACAGTTTATCTCAGTTTTGGTTGTTGTGGCCAGTAAAAGGAGATAGGAGCTCAAGGAACAAGAGTGTAGAAGATAGTCTGGTTTGGGTGGACTGCATTTTCTTTATTCTAAAGAGAAAGAGCTGGTTAAATGACCAACCACTGTACTTTTATAACACCTTTTCAAAACAAAGTTACAAGTGCTTTACAGTAAAAACAAATGCTAAAAGTAAATTATATCCAAAACATACAATATTAAACGAGACAAAAATGATTTACATTGAGAAAAAAGGCCAAAATACTCCCCTTACTCCTCCTCAAACATGTCTCTCACCCACTGAGCCTTGGCTAGGGAGTCGGTCAATCTAAGGCCGATCAGGCTTATAGGGAGTTAGCGGATCACAGATATAGGCGGGAGCCTGACCATTCAAGGCTTTATAAAAACAGAAATAAAATCTTCAAATCAATTCGAACAACTCACCAGGTAACGGGAAGCCAGTGAAGGGAAGCAAGGATTGGTGTAATATTTTGTGTAATTTGCAGTCTTTGGATGTTTTGCCTGCCGATACCAGAATAATGTATCAAGTGTTGCATTAGTCATGTCTGGAGGTGATGAAAGCATAGATGACCTTTTCTATATCTGCAGATGAAAGGAATGACCTGATCTCGGTTAAATGTCTCGGTTGGACAAAGCAGCACTGCACCACTTTAGTCACCTGAGCATCAAACAACAACTCTGAGTTAAAAAATACAAACACACCTAGGTCATAGACCTCTTTTTGAACATTATTAGATAAGGCACCCAGACTAGACAGGATATTGTTAATGCTGATAGTGCTGGGGCCAGAAGTGGCAAAATAATTATTTCTGATTTGGAGTCATTCAACTACAGGAGATGTGGACATCCAATTCTTAATTTCAGCAAGTCAGGACATAATACAGAATACATTAGTTGTACCAGGCTTTATCGGGACATAAAGTTGCTTGTCATCTGCATAGTAATAATGGTCACAGTTTTCATTTGCTTTTTATTTACCCACTTGGTCAGTATATCCAAATGACTGAGGATTATTTATCAAAAAATCTCATTGTGTAAATATTTTGTGAAAGTGCCAATGAGCAACCCTACAATATCGTCGCAATATTGATATTGAGGTATTTGGTCAAAAAATATTGTGATGTTTGATTTTCTCCATATCATCCAGCCCTAGTCGATTGTGTTTTGACTGCAAACAAACCGCTCCAGATTTCAAGTGGAGACGGGCCGAGACCACCCTCTTTAGGTGTCCTCAGCCCGCTTGGTTTGCCCCGCATTTGAGTGCGAGTGCTGTGTTCACATATTCCCAAACGAACTGAAACGGGAGGTGAAACGCTCCAGGTTTCAAAACAACTGGTCCAAATGAGCTAGTCAATACACCCTAAGACATTGTGGTCCAGTATGTCAAACGCTGAGCTGAGGAGTTCAGGCCTGTGTCAATGGCAAGCAGTAAGTCATTGGTGATACATACTGCAAGCACCATGTGTATCTATAAGAGCCTGGATTTGTTTCCCTCTTTCTGAAGTAAACCAACCACAGCTACATAAACAAGTCCTTAATTAAGCCTGTTAAATATATATTGTTAGTGAATCACAGTACATCAGCATCTATCTCCCAGCATAATTTATACTTCCTTCTGTGGATAATCTGTTCCTCATTCAGCATTTACACCAATGTTCTACTTGACAAGACAAGCCACCACAATAGCTGAAGGCCAGTGTTTTTATACTTGAAAACTATCCCCCCCACACACACTTTCTGTCTTTCTTTAGCGCAATTTTAGTTGATTCTCGAGCTGATTTTAATCAAGTGTGATAGATTGTGTTGAACTAATTAATATGACTGCAATATGTTGTTTTTGTTCATTTCAATATTTCATTTCACATTTTAAAAAGGTAAATCAATTCTGAAATAAAAATGAGCAGCCCCTGTAAGTAATAGTTAGAAACACAACTGACATGCTATTTGGCAGTCAAGTCATTGGAATGACATTTCCTTGTTTGAGAGTTACAGAAGTATTGAATGTGTGTTTTAGAGTATATGCGAACAAGCTAATGGAAAATGTTTAGCCCCTCTAGCAACTGTGGGGTTGTTAGTGTTGGTGGGTGCCATCATAATTGCAACTAGCGGCTTCTCTCCTTCTGCAGACTGAACAGTGCAGTCTGCGGACACAGCAACCACGCCGTGCTCCGCAGCTACTTAAAAATGCAGCAGTAAAAAAAAAGGAATCGACACTCGAGATAAGTGGGACTGCATTTAATGCTCCGCTGCTTTTATTGTGGATGTTAGGCCAATCTGGAACATTTCCTGTATTTATAGAAGCAAAGTCATTATACTATTCTTGTGCTGTGGCAACGCAATTTAACAGCAAGCTAAAGCTCATCTAACAAATGACGTAAAGTCACGACTCGACGTTGTCTTCACTTTAATAAGATTCCAAACTGCAGTGTAAAACTGCAAAGAACACAATAATGATCTAAATGTACTAATGAGTGAACACACTACTATAGCTTTCTTTAATTGTGTTAGCATTTACATAAGTAAGCGCTAAATTCCTTAATGTCAAGTTAATTAAAGTAATGTTTCTCATCTTTAAATAGATCCTTTAAAGGCCACATTTCAAAACAAATACCCATGCTAAAGAACTTATTATATTACGATTTCCACTGTGACTTTCTCAGTAGACAGGTGACTATAATGAAGATTGATATACAGATAAAGCTATTTCAATAACATATCAAAATGTAAAAACATTATTTGCGGACATGGGAAGAGAGGATTGGTAGCGGATGCAGCTCAGATTGAGAAAGAGAGAGAAAATTTATTAATTAAAGTGAAAAATTACCAAGTGAGTGAAATACTCTCCACTTGACATCAGTCATTTGTCTTGTTTGAACTGAATCTCTAATCTTTTCTAGATAGGACAAGGAAGATCTTCTCTGGTAAACCTTACTGTATGTAACTGATTTCAAATCCTTTCATCACTGCCCATCAGAGGTATTGAAGGCCTCTGCTATGAGTGCCGTAGGCCGTTAATTTTTCTGCTGCTTGTATGTTTCCACACAGAACAAGGTCTCCTTGATGGATGTCACATTAGCCGTGTTTCCACTGCGGATATTGCCCCCTCAATGCAGGCGGGATTCTCAGCTGATTGCTGTAGCGACGACACGTGAAACTGCCACGACATCATCTTCAATGGGACACTCGCTGAGTCATTTCAACGGCAACCAAACAGAGAAACATCTGCACTTCGTCAATTGTACGACGTAGTGTACGGTGTAGTTTTGCCATTTTTTAAAATCTGGATCTAGTGAATTAAAAATTGTGGTGGCTATTGATGGCAGCTTGGCTATTTAAAAATGTCCGGTTTGTGCAGGATGTCTCATGTCGCGCTAGTGACAATTCTCTCTGACCAATCAGTGGTCTGCAGTGTTTTAACTCCACCTTCTAGTATCGCCTCAGCTTGCTTGGAACCTCGACCGAGGTGGTACCAAGGATTTTACCAAGAGTTGTTCTATTGATACCATCCACAACTATTGCGCTATGGAAACACAAAAATGTAGTGTTCTACCACTTGAGAAAAGCCTCAAGTGTAGGGAGGTGGAACTGGTATGAAACACCTTCCATTTCTGTTAAAATGCTTGTTTTCTGTTTCCCATGAGAGGGCACATCGGCGTTTTGTGTGAGTATCATCGGGAGATGAGTTTGGGTCAGTGATGTCGGGGACAAGAAGTATTGCATTGAGAATAGCCGAGACTCAGGTCAGCATGCAGAAGACTTTTTGAGAGATGTTCTGCTCTCCACAGTGTCCTTATTTGAGCAGGTGACATTAGTCAAGCGGGAATCCCCCACACGGTTAGTCGGCTCCCTGCTCCTGGACTCCTGTAGCCAGCGACATATTTTAACACCGTTCAGGTCAGAGCCGCCCCTTGATGGAAAGGTCGCTCTGCAGACCTCACGCTGTCAGGCGGGCTACCACTGGCAGGGCTCCCTCCTATGTATGCTGCCTCCAACTGAGGCTGCAGACGGAGAGTGATAGAGACAAACACAAGCATGGCACTTCATTTCAATCACTGCAATACAGCTTGATTCGCACTTGTCTTTTCGCCCCGTGGGCTAGTGCATCGCAGTGTCTGTCAGCCCATTTTCAGTATTTTCTGCCTCCTGCGCCAGCTCCTGTTTTTTGCTCCCTTTTCAAAGTATCACTCATCCATTCAATCTGGATGAAACGGGCTAACAGCGACCCTTCCCACAGGTGGGTATCAGTGAGTGAACAGCACAATAGCATTGTGACATTTTGTCCATCACATCATAGCTTTATTCTTCAGCTGTATAAACTGCTGTACATGCAGACGCATGACTGCCATTCTGAAGGAGTTGATTAAATAGAAAGTTCTTAAAGCTGATGACTGGAGAGTTAGATCAACACTGTCAATAAAAATTCTTCCAACGGGAGCAATTTGGTGTGCAGATCTATCTGTTTTAATGCTGCAAGATATTTATTTGATCCAGTACCCATAAAGTTGGACACTGTGCATGTCTTTCTTATCATTTCTTATTCAAAAGGATAGTTTGGGTGTTTTGAAGTGGGGTTGTATGAGGTACTTATCCATAGTCAGTGTATTACCTACAATAGATGGCGGTCGGCACGCCCCCAGTTTGGAGAAGCAGACAGGAGTTACCACACAAAGGCAAAGCAATGTACTGCTGTGGACGGGTCAGCTGCAAAACGTATTTTAGACACCTAAAAGAAAGCCGTTATCTGTGCTCTTGCCAAAGCAACCAGAACACGGGGGTTGCTGGTCTACAGCTGCCTCGATTGGTTAGTCTGTTTGTGTTATTGTGTGACTTTGGTTAGTTCGGATTCACCAGGTAAAATTACAGGTTTCGTCAACGGAGTCTGGTGGTCAGGAAAACTTCAGTTGTTTCCCACATAGTGACATAAAAAATAACATAAAAATGTACAGTCTCTATTACAGATGTTGTGCTCTGTTTGTTCCATTGTCCTTTGTAAAGCATCACATCTTACTTAACATGTGTGCCTTTTCATATGGGATTTACATGTATATGCGTCAACGCTATGGCATCGGAATAATGATTTCGTGTTACCCCTCGGGTCATTTGTCTGAATGAACTTTGCTGTGATTTCACATGCAAAACCATTTCGGATTAGTCTTCTTCTTTCTAGATACTTTCTACATGTGGCCTGTGGGATTTATGAAAGCAATGTAAGAGAGGAGAAACAACTGCAGTCCGGCCTTTCTCTTCCTCCCACCATTCCTGAGAGGCACCTTTGATTATGTTATAATTCTCTCTTTCTCTCTGTCACCCTTGATGCGCTTTGTCTTGAGTTCTAAATCCCTAATCTGCAAAACATGCTTACCTATCCAGGGGGAAAGTGCTCATACAGGCATCAAAGGAACAGAATCTTGCCATGTAGTCTTATTTATTCTTTTGTCTCTCTAAAAGTACTCAGTACATTCTTGTCGTCTTTCTTTATTAGCAGGACTTTTAAGGTTTTCTGACCTCTCTGGCAGACGTAATCAAAACATGCACCTCTGAAGGTACTGTAGCAGAATGGATCATTCCTCTGGTATTTTTCAATTTCTCTGATTTAAATGTCTTTGTTTGCACCCAATACAACAAAGCACAGCATACACTGTCAAAGCACCGTGTGAAACTGTGAGGTTAACATCTCATTCAGAGGCAACTTTCTTAATAAAGGCTTGAATGGCTTCTACAAGGTTGAAGCTTTATCAACACCTCTCTCCCCATCACACAAATACAGTGGCACTGCAACAACACTATTGATTTTGTACAAGAGCCTTAAAACTGAAATATTATCTCTCAAAACACCATATATCAACTTGGGGAGAATAGTTTAGCTCTCAACAGCTCTAAAACTATAGAGGTTTCAGTCGGTACCCATGTTATGACAGCATTGTACATTAAGACTAAGGTTAAAGATTCTGACTATCCTTTAAAAACTTTTTTTTTTCAAATGAAGTGGCACAGCTGTTCATCCACATTCTCCTAACATTATTATTGTTTTTCTAAGGTCTTGCTTCTTCGTAGAGCTTTTTAATTCACAATGGATTCCATTGGTGATACATTTTAAAGGACTAATGTGTAACATTTAGGGAGATCTATTGGCAGAAATAGAACATTTTACTAATAAGTATGTATTCCTTAGTGTATAATCACCTGAAAATAAGAATCGTTGTGTTTTCGTTAGCTTAGAATGAGCCGTTTATATCTACATATCAAGCTGGTCCACTTCTCGGAGCCCAGAACGGACAAACCAAACACTGGCTCTAGAGAGGGCCATTTGTGTTTTCGTGTCGGCCACCGTAGTTCTCCTACACGCTTTGCACATGAGAGAAGTTTAAATTGGTTGCAATCTGCAATCTCACCACTGGATACACACTGCACTTTTAACAATGGAGAAAGACTCAAAACCGAGTATATGGCTGGATTGTGTATAGTCAGTCTGTGAGTTTGTGGCTAAGTTGTTATACAAATAATCAGTGGTCATGTCTATAATGTTAAAACCAGCGGCATATGTCTACCAGGTCTGGCGAGGACGCTAGGGGACGCGCTGCTTCACTCAACTGGCCATTCAAGCGGTGACGTACCCATTCGTGGAGTGCACATGATTGGTCCCTGGTTTTCTGCATGGCGGCCTGCTCGTAAATTTTCTGTTATTACGTCTAAACAGTCCATAAAAATCTACTTCTGAAAATATTTTAAGCGAGAAATAAGCTATGCCATTGCTGAATCTTGTTTCAGTTTAGAACTATATTGCCTAGTTTGACAGCTTGGTCCAAGCTTCATTAGCCGGACACGTCGTGCCGGACAGACTCATTTGCAAAAATAAGACTGTTCCCTTCCTTTTCATTTTGAAAGAGCAACGGCCAATGAGGAAACACTCGACAGTCGGCCGACCAATCGTGTAACTTCATCACTTAGTCTCTCAGTCACTCAGTGACACAGTTTTGCGTGTGTAGAGCTGGACCTATGTGGTCCAGCCAAAAACATATTAAAACATCAATAGGAAATTCTCAAGCTACTCATATCCAGTCATATTTTTGCCAAGACATGGCTATACTAAACACTGCTTCAGTTTCAATCCTCCCTTACAGTAGCTCCCAAGTGGGCAAGAACAGCATGTTAGAGTGCTCGCCTCCTGCTGTAGGTAAAACATTAGTGATCAAATCATAAGCCAGTAATAGTTTTCTGACTAACATCACAACAACATGCAACACTTTTGTCCCTAATATGGCACTGCAGAGCTTAGTCGGCTGGACCTTGTTATTTGGATTCTGTTACTATATTGGCCTTGAAATTTGTCAAACACGTTAAGTTTTCAACAAACATTTCCAAACGTGCAGGTCATAGATGAAAAAATGTGTCTGTGAAAAACTGCCACAGCCTTTCAGTTTATAGGCTATGCCAGATTGATGATGTTCAAACAGCAGCTGAAAGAGCTGTGAGGGATTTTATAAAGAGCTCAGGGGGTGACAGCTGAGTCGAGCTGACACGAACCTTGACCTTACACCTCTTTAGAATGTCAGCAAGCATGCACACGTGCACACACTAACACACACAGACATCCAGTAGGCCCAGTAACTCTTAAATACACATGTATGTGTGTCAAAGCTCTCCGTCTCCCTGCCTCACTTTGTCTCTCTCTCTCTCTCTCTGTCACACACACACTCACACACAGACATGCAGTCTTTGAAGGCCGTGGCAGTAGCCACTAATGTGTTGCAGGGTCCCAGTAAGTAGCTGCAAACTGTTTTCTTTCATCTTCAGGGGAATAGATGAGGAGATAGAGGGACGGGGATGGAAATCATCAGGCAGCCAGACTGCCATCACATGAGCAACTCTTATCTCCAAAAAGCCAGGTTTTCAGGAGCTCCCTTGTTTTCAGATGAACGGCAGCAGATTACTCATTTATTTATTTATTGTGTCTATTTCTCCCTGGGTTTAAAAAAGTTTTCATGAAGGTGAAGTGTTATTAAATGCAGAATATTCAGAGCAATATCAACTCTGAAATCACGGAAACCACAGGAATAATATTAATTTAGTTTTACAGAGTCTTGGGGCAAGGAGACGGGATAAGCCTGATATGCACAGTATATGAATATTTCTCTGTATATTAGACCACTGAATAAACAAATGACCGTGCACAACAAACCAAACCAAAAGTGTTGTGACAAGATTTCAAATGGGCCTCTACATCTTTCTGAAGGAGCTTGAGTGTTAATGTCACAGTAGGTAAATTCAAAGGAAAACAGGAGGACAAAGCTCCCCTCCTTTGCCCAACTATCTAACTGTTGCAGGAGAAATCAGCTCATTGACAAAGAGCAAAGTTATGCTGCTTCAGAATTCACCTCAACTGGTCAGATGCCAGAAAACATACAGAAAAAATCCTGCTGTGGAGCCTTGCCAGCTGTGCCTACATGTACCAGGATGCATTGCACGTGAGCGCTGATTTTGCTACGTCTGATAAATAAACAAAATAAACTTACAAAATGTCAATAATGGAAATATTCATACACCTAAACAGAAAAATACAGCCATACAGCTTCCGAATTCAAGTTTCTCTCTTACACCAAACTAAAGCTGGGGACACACCAAGCCGACATCGGAGAACCAGCGGCAACGAAGGCCACCAGTTGCGTCGCCTCATGTCGCCTTTGTCACCTTTGTCGCCTTTGTCTTGTCTCGAACAAACTGCAAAGACTGCAGCTGACAGCCAACTACCACGTACGTTCTGCGCCTGCATGAGATAAAATAACTCTCCCTACCAGCAGGTCGCGGTAGTCTGTATTCATCATTCAAAAAGGGAAACCGGCGGATATACAAGCCGTTGTTATGAAACGTACATGAAAGAAAGCGGCATCTGCCAACCATTTTCACACCCCTCTCACTCACCACTTAGCTTCATTCCAGATGGCCATGTCGTTGTGAAAATATCCGTGTATTGGACTGATCAGATGAGATGAAGATGAAAAATGAGAAGAGCCTTCTGTGTTTTTCCTCTTGACTTTATGCGTTTGCTTGCTTTCCTCGCTTCCGTTTCTCTTCTCGTGCATTGATTCGTTTAACCTGAACAGCCAATCAGAGAGATTTCTCTCACCGGCGGGCGGCGCTGCCGATTCAACATGCTGAATCGGTCAAAAAAACTCTATCACGGACAGACTAGAGCCGACGATGCAGAACACACCAAAAAAGCTAGGCCGATGGACGCTCAACGACGGCCCCCAACTTTCCGAAGGCCGACCTTGGGCTTGTTGTGTCAGGGCCTTAAGGCCGGCTTAATTGCCTTGTTAACTCATCATAAAACTCTCTTCATTCAAAAGAAACAAAATAAAACTCACCAAAACCATTAGTTTGTTAGTTTTTCAACTGTTCCAACAATCAGCAACTCTTGTTTGGTCTAAATAAATCCTTGAATCACAGAGTAAGATGTGAAAATATGCAGTTTCTACACGCTGTTTTCCCTCGCTGTCTCTTTCTGCCGTCCGGCTGCCCACTGAGCAGCGGCCCTGCTGGTCTGGGTTGTCTTTTCCAGTTAATCTGAGGAAGGTCTCCAGCACACCTGTGTCCCTGTGAGGAGAAAAGCTGTCATGCATAGTAATGCAAACACGGCTCACTCTCAGGGTTGTCGTTGGTGACAGTATCCACCAAAAACTGCCCACGCTGACATTCATTACATCAGAATGATTTGAGCAAAGGCTCCATCAGTCGGCGTTTGCTCTCGGTAGTTCAGGTTCTGGAGGGTCCCCGCCAGCCATGTCCTCCCCACTGCAGCAGCAGCCTTCAGCGGCTTCTCTCCGGATGAATACGGACAAAACACTGTAAAATGCACACTGTAAAAAATCCTCGTCCATAACATCCTCTGGGCTGCACTGCCATTTTCGCTGTTGGAAACGTAACACAAGCAAAGAGAACAAGGACGTTTTTGAGCGGCATTGCGCCCCACAGCTACCAAAGCTGAAGTAGCACTCTGTAGTTCTAGATTTTGCAGCTGCGCCTCAGAGACACAGAGAACATCGGCAAGAACTGCAGCCGTTTTTAACACTACATCCCTAACTCAGATAGATAGATATAAGGTGGGAAAACAACGGATTTTCCCTTTAAAGAACATCATATGCGCCAGTTTTCTCATCACTACTAAGTCTGAACCAGACGGCACAGACAGACCGTCAGCAGTTGTCATGTACAGAATTCAGTAAGTGTTCTCATTCGATCATAAAAGAACATTATATTGCATTTTTCATTTGGACTAATCTCTATTAAAACATTCCCCTCACACATGGATGGACCGAGCACTTCTACACATGTACACAAATACACTCGCCTCTTATCGTCAGTCCAGTTGGCTTTTTTCATTTATATTCTAAAAACATAATTTTCTCTCTGTCCCTTGCAGTCAAAAAGAGGAGGCTGCAGCAGCAAACTCCTAATTATTTAATTGCATCAATATTGGTCACTGCAGGAATCACAGTTGTAATTAAGTGTGATTTGAGGTTCCGGGAGTGTGCATGAATTAATAATGAGCTAATCAAAAAGCACTTGGGCTGATTGCCAGGACATTAACACCTAGAAAGAGGAAGGGAATTAACTGTTGTCTGTTTCTGGCTCATAGAGCACATCTGCATATGTCAAGGCCTCCAGTCGTTTGTTGTTTTCACTTGGAACCCTACAATTAACTCATTTTTGAAAGTCAAGAGATTCATGGCCCTGTAAAGCTCTTGAAATATGTTTAAAATCTGTGTATTAACAACAAGCAGTATGATGGGAATCGGCACACACACATAAATTGAAGTGTCAGAGTATTTCTCTGGGGAAATATGGCAGGAGAGATCTAAAGAAAGTGACATCTCTCTCAAAATGCCATTTTGTCTTCACTAGCAACCTGTCGAAAGCATGTGATCAGAAAACATGCTTACGTCCTGTTACAGGTATTGGTGAGAATACGTCAACCCCTTGCAAACAGGCCAAGATCAAGTTGGAGTGTGCAGCAATAACACAGGTAGAAATTCACTTTTGCTTCCTTAGAACTGCATCTGATCCGAACACTTAGTGTGGTCTTACTGTAATTTAGTTTTGATTGTTCTTCAGATACAGTCATTTTGATAATTTGTTCTCTCTAATTAATACTCTGTACCCTCGGATCACTTCATTTGTGAACAATCAAGCGAAACAAACAGTGCATATACTTGCAGGACACATGAGTGTTGATAGTTGAAACACATGGGCTCCCTTTGAAAAGGAGACCTCCAGTGTTAGTCCAGCCCATAGACTGTATGGACAACACATCTCCACTTCCTCCCATTGTACAAAAGTGAAGCCAAAATATCTCGGACACGAGAGCTGCCATCTTGAGATTTTGATGCCATTTGGAGTTTGCGCAGTGGTGTGATCGGAGGCCTTGAGCTGCGGTATCGAGGCCCCGCCCACACACCCGCCGGAGCCAATCATGAGACGAGCACGGCCGCAGCTTATTAGCATGAGCCGTCTAGCTGCTACGTTAACACCACGGTAGCTGTTTGGCTAGAAAGACACAACAACTAACCATAATATCTCTATAATTACATTTATGATCAAATTGATACATGTTTGTCGTGCAGACATTGTTTTGTTCTCTTTGTATTGTTCAAATACAGCAACGACTTACCCACATGTAAGCCCTTTACAAAGGCATTAACTGCATGTGGGCTGTGACACAGCAATTTCAAATCACCTTTAATTTTTAAAACATTTTTAACACAATAATTGTTTGCTGACAAAATGCTGCAAACAAGAAAACAATGGAATGGAATGCAGCCTGTGGATGAAAAGCAACAACATTGTGACTAATGAGGCAAAACAAAGGTTTGCGGACAGATTAACACTTCACACAAAGAACCAAAATAGAAAGCAGTTCCTTGAAAAACGTTAGATAATAACATCAATAGCATTTTTGCAGAAACGCTGGTTTGAATAACTGACATGTATTTTTAATAACATTACACATATCAGAGCATCATAAACAGGTTTTTATTTGAGCTTCTTAACTCACTGCGCCTGAGCTTTATGGTTGAGTAATACAATTCTTCATAGTGTGGATGCTGCAATAGAGTGGGACCACCCATGGTAGGGTGGCATACTCTGGTAGGCAGTGGAGGCAGATGGAAGCCTCTTCTTGCATGACAGAGCTGGATCTGTGGTGTGACAGAGAATGTTGTTTGGCCGTGACTCTATTCTTCTTATGAAGTTTCAAAGACCTCCAGAACAAAGAGGTTCTTTATTTGGGATTTAAATGTATTCATTCTTTTGGTCAGAGGAACCAAACTTAACTTATGAAATTAGCAGTGTATGGCCTTCGGTTTTTCTGAATCCTCCTGTCTCCTCTTCTGAGTTTTGTTCACCCCTGGATTACAGGAATCCAAATTGCTAATTGTGCTAGAACTGTGTTCGAGAATAAAACATTTCTCTCAGCATTTTTGGAACTTGTATCAATGTTAACGAAATACAGACTGTAAATAATAGCTTACAACAAGAACAACCTTCTGTTCAGCATGTGTGGCAACAGGCATGACATGAGGGAAGCTTATTCATAGACATGCCAGCTTGTAGCCCCAGACCCGCTGGGAAATTGTTGCTTTCTGCACCACTTCACTTGTGAGTCTCGCAGTGACTTTGTTCTTGACTTATAATCGACCACTGTACATGAGTGAATTATTAAAAACATGTTCATGCATTTATACATTTTTAAAAGACAAATCAGCACAGAAGAGTTTATATCCACCCAAACTTTTAATAACTGTCAAGTACAACGCATTGTTTCTAGTGCCATTAAGAAACCCTGTGGCATGATCCTACAGTACATTCAACAGGAGGGCTTCTCAAAGTTCCACTTCAGTGTTTCTCTCTGGTGGTGGAGTGGTTTCTCGATTAGTTCTTGGCTGAGGGCTAGCCATGTGGACTCTGACTATGCTTGAAGAGTCCCCTGAAGATAGCAAATAATTACTCAAATTGCCGATCACCACTATTTGAGAGGGTTTATTCTACATCAGACAATATCTGGTGAAGCGTTTCCTGGACACATTTTCTGGCAGAGGCACATATTTAGCAACACACTTTATTGGACCCAAAATGTGGTTAAACATCTTTTAGTGCAGTAGCTGGCAGATTGTCCACAGAAGAAATCTGTTGTGGTCTTGTCCCTGTCCATGTTTGGTTTCCCTCCCTACAAAGCTGTTATCAACAAAGGGTGGCTATTGCTTTGCCTTTTTGTTGCTTAAAAAAAAAGACGTTAATTAGCAACCATGATGTTTACCTGCTTCTGTCCACTGTATGTTTCACTGCACATCGCCATGACCACCCTCAGGCCAGACATCCTTCTGGTCTCAGAGGCGTCCAAAAACATTGTAATGTTGGAACTAACAGTGCTTTGGGAGGACCGTCTGGAAGAGGCCCATGAGAGGAAGAGGAATAAGTATGAAGAGCTGGTCATCAACTGCCGCAAGCAGGGCTTGAAAGCAAAGTGTATGCCCATCGAGGTTGCGTGCATAGGTATTGTGGGGCAATTGCTCTACAAAGCCCTGAGTGCACTGGGCATCACTGGAATGGAGAGGAGAAAAAGTCATGAAGAACATCACAGAGGCAGCAGAGAAAGCCTTGAAATGGCTGTGGATCAGGAGAGGAAGTCCATGAGGAGGAGCGAATCCCACCTGAACACAAGTCATGGTCTGATCAACCATGGCGGGGTCGGCCGGGCTGAGGGTGTCTGATGTTGAAAGACCCGAAAGACCTTATGATCTCAGGTTACATCACCGATGATGTGTTCAGGAACATTAAAGAGATGCATTCTATCAATCATTTTAGTGCATGTTAGTGCATGTGAGCATGAACCACTGCCTAGCTCTTGGCTGCCGCTCTGCACTCCGCTCATACGACGGTAATAGCTGATAACACTGTATCGTGTTATATTTTAAATTGTTCATTGTTTACATCCATGTTTTCTGGCTAGCAGTCTTCTTCTTCCTAACCTTTAATGGAGCATTAGTATGTTTCTTTGCTACCAACTGTCAGCCAGCTGATTACTGGAAACCAGTGGCAGGAAGGTGTATTGCCTTCCCTTCATGATCACATGCATGTATGTGCATCCCTGTGCGTGTTTAATAAAACTCTAAAGGGCTTCCTTTAAGGGTACCCTTCATCAACATGTAGACATCAGAAGAGAAAACGTGCGCCACACTGTCTTCACAAGTATCCGTTCAACGAATACCACTTAGTCTTTGAGCATACGTAAAGATACTTGACATTACCACAGAGAGTCACTTGATCTGTTCAGTATGAATTTCAACATCACTGAGTTGATGTTTTCGACTAAGACTTAGATCTCTTTCATGAAGCCGGCTTTGTTGCTCTCAGTCCTGCTCCCTCGCTAGTGTCTGTCTGTCTTTCTCCATCACAATATGTCTTCATGTCCACTTATTTTCTCATTGTGTTAGCTTGTCACCATTCTTCCTATACAACAGTATACCCCTTATTTTATACACAAAGTGTCCCTTCAAAGTGGTTTGACCCTCTGACCGGGTCTCATTGAGCTGGAAGAGTTTTATTGGCCTTCATGTTTAATTATCACCAAAGGAATAAGATGGTATCAGACTCCGTCACGGCATGATGAAGATGAACAGAGTCCGACTCACAATCACAAAATGAACATTGCATTGATTTTCTCCATGCTTTGTTCTGCGATGTTTGTATCTTTAGACCATTACACAGATTGCAGTTATGTAAACAAATAAAACTACAAACAACATTATTTTTTTATGATAAATGTGTAATACAGTCTTTACTGCCTATGAGGTCATGTGCTGACTGGGATTTTCAATTAGATTATTGTAGCTACAGCATTTTGTATTTCCTGATAAATCCTCTGATGTGTGTGTGTGTGTGTGTGTCTCCGGAAACAATTCAATTTGATGACTGATACATTCTCTCCTTGTCTGTCTGTCCATCTGTCTGTCTGGATTGATTCACTTTTGTTCCCACGGCGATGTTGCAGCCAGTGTACGGCACACAGAGCAGGTCACACAGAGCCATCTAGGGAATGAGATTGTCAGTGCTCATCACCAAACAACCCGCCAAACAACTCAAATCAAAAGTGATCTGAATGGATTGATGTTATGGACAGCGCGTTTTGCAATAGGCGGTTAGGGGATGTGCACACACACGTGCAGACTGCAGACAGAAACCCATGATTCACATGATGAAGTCTCATTTTCTCCATCTCGAAATAACACACAGATAAATCCTCCTGCAAACACTCGCTCGCGTCTATGTGTACCACCTGTGCCCCTCCTCTCCCTCGCCGCTCCTCTCTAATCCACTTGAATGTAGCTGGATATTAGATTAGAAAGTTATAGATGTGATTATTCGTCCCTGGGCACAGCCACCTATTCGCTGATTAAAATGTGAACTGGGGGCCATTATGTAACTGCTTAAAGAGATTAAACCTAGTCACCCCCGTGGGGGCCCGCTCTCTGTCATACCGCACAATAGAGATAGCACGGGAGATGGCATGCATGACGGGATATTAGTTATACCTACAGGTAGGAGGATAGAAGAGGAGAAAAGTGACAAAAAGACTAATGTTAGGAGAAGGGAGAATGGTAATGTAAGCTTGTCCCAAGTCTAACTTTCCAAGGAATTGAGTGTCTCTTTCAATATCTTCAATTAGCTCCCCTTTTGAGAAAGGATTCTGACAAAAACTCCCTCACCACACACATGGAAGTTTAACTTCAGGTTTGTTTTATTGACACATAGAACAGGTTTTACATATTAGCATTAAAGGGATAGTTAGGGTGTTTCTCAGTGGGCTTGTATGAGGTATTTATCCATTGTAGATTTATTACTTACAGTAGTTGGCGGTCAGTGTGCCTCTGGCATCGAGAAACAAACAGGAGCACTGGCAAGCGGAGTAAAGCAATACAGTGCTGTGGACGGGGACGGCAGAAAGATGCGTTTTAGCCACCTTAAAGAAAGGCTCACCTAAAAAAATCATATCTGTTTAAGTGAACTCAAACTGAACTGAAAGGGAATCATATCTGCACTGTTTTTTTCATCTGAGTCTGCTGGCTTTGGAGAGAGCATAGATAAGTTTAACTTTCAGTTTCCCCGTCGGAGAGGAGAAGGAAAGGGCTGTCTGACGGCAAGATAAAGCGGTGAAAATATTTGAAATCTAGCGTACACTTAAACTGATATCATTGTTTTTAAGTGAGCCTTTCTTTTAGGTAGCTAAAATACGTTTTTCTGCCGTCCCCGTCCACAGCACATATTGCTTTGCTCCGGTGTCGGTACTAAGCTGGGGGCACGCTGACCATCATCTACTGTAAGTAATACACTGACTATGGATAAGTTCCTCTTACAACCTCACTTCAAAACACCTAAACTATCTTTTTAACTACATTCTCAGCATGTTACACAACATTGATTGGCAATCTGAAGTTAGACTTAATTGTGTTTGGAGAACAAAAGGTGCAATGTTGGTGATTTTGCTTTTAGTTTTTTGCTTGAGCCTGAAGCTACATTTATGTTGCTCTTATGACAGAAAACAAGTGAACACCATGCTCCTCCACCCAAACGAAATTTAACTGGCTGAATGATGAAAATCCGCAGTTAATGGTATCACTCAGACTGAAATATTCATAAGCCACATGCTGGTTGCTGGCTGCTCATTGTGAACCCTCTGCCAGTTACTTCTAGGAGCAGAGCATTGAGCTTCTCAACACACATTATCAAATGACAAAGATTATCAAAAGATAAATGATGGAGCTCATTTATCTCATTTGTTTTTTTTGGAAGTGTAAATGTTTTCCATCTTACCATGATCGGTCCGACAGTGTTTCATGTTGCTAGCTAACTAGTCATTAAAACATCCCACACTCACAACAGTATGTAAAGTTGCAGGACTTCTGAGATGCTTTATGCACTTTCCACACTCGACAGCGGTGGGTAAAAGCCTGCCGTCATAGAGAGGAGCGAGATGCAATAATTGTTTGAATAACGGCGCACACTTTCATACAGTCTTTTTCTCAGTTGCATTCATGGTGTTGCACACACAAAAAGGAATGTCAGTAATAAGAGAGGAGCGAGAAATACCACTCTTGCTTAGTTTCCCATCTCCACACACCTGGCCAACCATGTGTCATATTGTCGGCCTCAAAAAGTTACAATATTTGTTGAACAGCGCCCTACTTTTCAGATGTCAAAAGGGTGCGTGTTTGTTTGTGTGTGTTGGGGGGTGGGGGGAGTTTCAGACACTGTTCAATGAGCCGACAAGCATACTGACCCCTTAAAGGAACAGTGTGTAACATTTCGGGAGATCATTTGGAACAAACCAAACACTGGCTCTAGAGAGAGCTTTTCACATTTTTACGTTACCTGAAGACCACCACAGTTCTCTGACGCTTGTGAAACTGTGGTGACATAAACTGCAGCGTGCAAAACCGTTGTACCGCCAGCCGCCGTCTGACTTCCGTTGCTCCTACAGTAGTGTAATTATGGTAAGGATGACATCTGAGAGAGGCAAACCAGGTTTTGCACTCGGCGACTCACGTTACCACAGTCTTGGAAAAGGGAGGAGTGAGCAGAGGGGTACTCAGTTGGTTGCAATCTGCAACCGCACCACTAGATGCCGCCAAATCCTACACACTGTACCTTTAAACTGTACCCGTTTCTCACTGACTCACTCTTTCAATGACTCACTGTATGTAGACACATCTAATGGAAATTATTTTAATTTTATTATTCTGCAATCATTTTGAAGCAGATGAGTACCTGTGTCAATATACTGAGTCTTTGAAGCCATTTAAGGGAGTGAATTTGACATTTTGGGAAATACGCTTATTCACTTTCTTGATGAAAATTAGTTGAGAAGGTCGATACTGTTCTGATGTTTAAGTGTCTCCTCATCCAACTCTGGGGGAAAAAAGCCATTAAGTGTATTTTCCAAAATGTGCAACTATTCCTTTAAGGACTATCAAAACAAAAGTCTATACTGAAAATAACTGTATGACATAATGAGGTTGTGCATTTATATAATACACTGCAAACAATAGTCTGTTGATATGAAAACAGAACAAGAACCCTTTTTAAAAAAAACAAGAAAAAAGAGCTGTATATCATTAAATCTTTCACCCTCTCTTCTGCATTATCAGGGTGGTGATATCCTCTAATGTCGTCTTCTGTCTCCCACTCTCATTATCGCTGCATCTTTGATGCTATGGGTTAGAGTCACAGGAAACCAACGCAAAACTATGTTCAACTTTCTAGATACCGTATATCTCTGTAATGATGACAAACTTGAATAAAGGGACGTCGGATTGTCTTTGATGATCCTCACATTCAAAGAAAAAGGGAGATGGAGAGAGTGTGACAAAGTCCTCAGAGGGTTTAGTTAAAAGTAGAGCTGCTGGGGCAAACGGGGTAACACACACACACACACACACACACACACACACACACACACAACCTGCAATCGTTATTCTTTCAGCTTAAGTGGAAGAGTTATTCGGCATGCACATCTCCCATTCACAGCTTTTGGAAATAACAATCCAAACTGTGAAAAGTGAGGAGGAGGAACCAGATTCACATTTTAAATAACAGTTATTCTGCTTTTCCTAGAAAAGGTTGGATGCAGAATGTGCCGTAGGCCTGACCTGCAAAAAGCCTTGACCTGTTAAAATCGCATTTGACTTTATGTTGAAAGAGATCACGTAGAATAAAGTTCCAGTGAATACTCTTTTGAAGAGGAGGCAAATGTCAGTTGATGTTTAAGTTTTATGCATTTGGTTTGAACTTGTAGGGGCCTCAAGCAGTGTAAGAAAAAAAAGTTTCTTTCTAACTTAAACACAATCTTAGAATAACTTGCCTGCTTGAACTGTTATGTAACACTTAAATATTACATTTAAGTCATTGGTAGTATATATATATAAAGTGTATGTGTGTTGTACTACCACATGGAACTGTGAAAACCCCTCTGCCATTGACTGTTCCTAGTGTAAGTGCTGATCCATATCCAAGTGTGCCATATGTTTCTTGTGTAACTTATTGCTTTCCCATTCCCAATAAAGTGGCAGAATAAAAAGGCTTTTACAGGTCCCTGCGGGTAGCAGCTACTTCCAGCGGTAGTCACTGAGCTGTGGGGCTGCTGTGGTGACAAATGGCACCAAGCACATATTTTACTATTGCCATTTACAATGCATGATCCGGGCGGTGCTGCTCAAATCACTGTGCAGCAACACGGTCGAGAGTTATGTTAGCTGCAGAGTGTGTGTGTGGCGAGCACCCATACAAATATGTATCGAGGTTGTTTTGAGTTTATTCATCTGTCACTTAAATGTTTATCTTTTTCTTTGAGTAATCAGACATTTCAAGGTGACGCTGTGGTTATGGGTAGTGGTAGGAGGTAATTAAAATAGATGTTTATCATATCTGATTGTTGTAAAGATGACATCTGTGTAAACATAAATGTAGATGTTAGGGCTGTCCCGAACACAATTTTTTGGGCTTCAAATATTCAAAGGTATTCAAAGCTCCGCAGCACCACGGAGCAGGCAAGATAAGTTCTTCTGTCATTCAGCCTCCATCTCCTCTGTTTCAGTGCCCGGTGCCGCTGCCGCACTCTACTGTACACACACATGCACCTCTACACATAACAAACAGTGATATCCATCTGAGATTAACTAATAATAATTACTGTTGAATATGAATACAAAATAATGTTGTGGGATTATTCTTTATTTCTTGGGCTATTTTGGGATTTATACATTATTACATACTTATAAATAAAAAATAAAAAAAGTCTTTTAATAGTGATTTGGAGGTTGAATACCATCTCAACGGTCGAAGCTTCGAAGCATTCGGGTCAGCCCTAGTAGATGTATTGCCACATGAATGTGCTGACATAAATATGTGGAAATGTGGTAGCAGTAATACAAACCTGTGATCAACAAGATTAAAAAGGACGGCTGCTACTACTGGAAACATCATGATTATTTTGTAGTGTAGTCACTATTACTTGGTTGTGATGGCAGTGAAGGACATCTTGTAAAATGAACAATATTTTGTATTTTGCATTTTTAAAAATCTCTATTTTCAGCCATTCACGCTTGATGAATTTGAACAAATTGATGTGTTCATCTCCTACCATTCCCCAGTATCCCACTATAAGAGACGCACACTGTGGTGAAGTGATAAATGTACATAGCTTTGTGAGTGACCTCTATTTAATGGGCATTATACAGTATATCTATATAGGTTACTGCACACAATCACCAAGACAAACTATCTATTATAAAGTGCCCTCAAATTGTTTCTTTAATCCTTTACAGTGACATGAGTTGAATTAATTGAGTTTGTATAGAAGTGTACTTATTGAACTCTGTTGTGGAGGTTTACCTTTACCAATACATCATTGTGCAGGTCCAACGCACGTGGCCGTCAGGGGGCAGACATCAGTCGGGTGAAACGTGGCTCTCTGGTTTGTTCAGCACGGGCAGCAATTAGAGGCGCGCGCACACTTGCGTACACGCGCAAACAATGGATCGATACAATAGGTTAAAAAGATATACAGTGTCTGCCTAGTTTTTCTTAGTATATGTCACAAACATAAACAAGTTAATGGAGATAAAAAAAACAAACAAGAAAGTGATAATCTGTCTCTGGAAAAGTCTCCAAAAGAAAAATATGGTTTATTCTAAGCTTTAAAGGAGAGAATCTACTTAATCTTAAACTACACTAATATCCATATTCAGACTTATCATTAAGAGTTGGATGAGTGAGGTTATATTTTGTATTGATGTTATTTTACACTCGCAAACAATAGATAGATACAATAGGTTAAAAAGATATACAATGTCTGCCTAGTTTTAATTTTTTTTAGTATATGTCACAAACATAAACAAGTTAAAGGAGATTAAAACATTTTTTTTTTTTTTAAATCCAAGAAAGTGATAATCTGTTTTTGGAAAAGTCTCCAAAAGAAAATGCTGGTTATTTTAAGCTTTAAAGGAGAGAATATACTTCACCTTAAACAAACTATACTAATATCCATATTCAGATATAATAGGTTAAAAAGAAATACAATGTCTGCCTAGTTTTTTTTTAGTATATGTCACAAACATAAAACAAGTTAAAGGACAAAAAAAAAAAAAAAAATCCAAGAAAGTGATAATGTGTCTCTGGAAAAGTCTCCAAAAGAAAATGCTGGTTATTTTAAGCTTTAAAGGAGAGAATCAATCTACACTAATATCCATATTCAGACATGTTACTAAGAGTTGGATAAGTGAGGTTATATATTTATTGTTTTTTTTGTTTGTATGTTATTAAAGTGCGAAGCAGCAGAGTGAAGGAGAGAGGGAGAAATCGCGAGTGTGGTGTGGTAGCCAGAGGGCGGTGGCATTTCTGTCTCTCTGCGTAAACGGAGCGGAGTGGAGAAGGAGAAGCAGAGAGCGCACTGAGAGAGCAGAGCAGCAGAGCTTCTAGTGGCAGTCAGGCAGCGGCGCCACGGACACGAGTGAAGGGACCCCGTGGCTGTTTCCACCACCTCTCTCTCTCTATCTCTCTCTCTCTCCCTCTCTCTCTCTTCTCACAGCTTAACCTGTGCGCCTTTTCTCTCACGCGGACTTCGGGACTAGAGGCGATATACACTCACCCACCTTTTTGTTGGTGTTTTTTTGGCACTTGATTTCTCAGCAGACCCTGAGGAGGTGGAGGTGGGGAGGAGGTGGTTCTCGTTTCCCCTCACCGTGGACCAAGGAGTTGTGTGTGTGTTTTATTCTTTGCTTGTATAATGGGGAAAAGTGGCCAGAGAAGAAGTGGAATAGGACATTGCAGCTTGGTGAGGATGTGCGCCACGCCGAGGATCCTCCTGCTCCTCCTCCTCCTGGTGCTCGCGCACCGAGGAGTCGCCCAAGGTAAAAAGGCTGTCTTTAAATACACTTTAATTGTTGTGAGAGCGATGGAAAGCTTTCTTTTCTTTCCTTCACTGCCACCGAGATGCGGCTGTGTGGTTGTGGCTGCATGCCTGGTATAGGAGGCGAGGGAGGCAGAAGTAGAGCTCCTGCAAAAGGATGGCTTACTTTTTCTTTTTTTTTGTGTGTGTGCCGTATTTCCATTTAAATTGATGCTGATGAGGAGGCTGCTTTACGGTCAGCGTCTTAAGGTGTAAACCATGGAGATATGTGCGCATTTCACTGCTTTAAAGCGTGCAACTGAAGCACAGCACCACGTTTCCCTCCTCCACTAATAAGCTAATTCATTTATTGTAAAATCCGCGTATAGATGTGAGACATGATGGGTATGACTGCAACAAAAACTCCCCCAAGTCCCTGTCTGAATTGTGAACAGCGCAGTGATTTCTCGTCTGTCTGGACTATATTAATGGGTTGAATCAGCTCCGAGGTTGCAGTTAGATTCAGGTGTAAAACTGTGAAGGGCAGTGACTTCTTCTTCTCCTTCTTTTTCTTCTTGGACTCCACGATTAGCCGACTTTAATGTCTCATTGCAGAGCACTTCGCCAAACACAGAGGCGACGCTCCGCTGCTCCGATTGGAAAATTGATCAGGAGTCACAAAACACTCGCAGCCGCCAGAAAAGCGTATAGAGGCAATTATAGGCTACAAAGATCACAACAAAAACCAGGAGTCCTCAGAAGAAAATGCACTGCAAAACATCAGGGTTGAAGCTGAAGATTAAAATGCATTAAACTCACCATCATCAGCTTATACAGACAGAGAGCTCTCCATATATCAGTATATATAGTATATATAGAGGCTGTTGAAATGATAAGCTGTTTATTATTGACATCCACACAACAGCTGGTGTTTGTGGAGAATATGCAGGTGTTGTAAGAAGCAACTTTATACCATTTTTATTTTCATTTAAAAGCTCTGTGAGATTGTAATAGTCTGCTCCGGCACCTTTCTCTCTCACACACTCTGTGACCTCCTCATGTAGCTAGAACTTCATTAATGTTCATCCAAAAGCATTAATGTCCAAATCCTTTTGTTGTTTCAACCAAGTTGCTTAATTCACCACTTTCTCCTGCGTGGCCCCAAGTTTGACCTTCTAACAGGCACTTATGGTGGGTTTAATCCCCTATTATAGTCTATAAGTATAATATTCTAATATCCTATGAGGACTCGGTGTCGCTTTAATCTTCAGCCTCCCATTATATAACTAATATTCCACGCGAAAGCCTGTTAGAGGATACAGTTAGTTGCCCCTAGTCCATACCAGAACGCAGTCAGTAAATTGATATTGACGTTACTGATTGGCCTACGTTTTTTGTGCTGAATTTGGGCTGTAATTGGACATGATGTTGCCGCCACCTTTCTCTCGTTGCCCCGGGGAACAACATTTCAGCGACACCCACCAATATTCATTATGACCGTTCTCTATTGGTTTACTGTTAAATCAATACATTGCAATTTAGGGACATGATTTGAGTAGGCTTTCGCCCACCGCCTCTGATAGATTGCACCTTACCACTCCATTTGACTTTGGTAGAGAAATCAGATAATTGGAGAGTAAAACTGTTTGTGCTTTTCAGGAAGATGAAGCTCCTCAATCTTTGCACACTCCTGGAAACTGCAGTTTTTTACCTAATTTGTGCGTTCATTTTATATTTCCCCTCTCCCTCTTAGTTTTTCTGTTATGTTCCCGTGTGTTATTTCTCTGTACCCTAACAACTTGCCTCGTGTCTCTGAAGTTGGCTCTTTGTGTGCGAGGAGTCACTCCATTAGTTGTTCTATTGAATGGGGCAAAACACACAAACACATTGACCTAACTGTGGGGGAGTGGGTTGCTTTGTGTACATAGCTGATCCTCTCTGTGCATCAGGGCTGGATTCAATTCCCCAGTCCATTCAGGTAGAGATTTCCCTTCAAATTACAGACTGCGTTTCTGTGGGGCATTTTGTTTTTGAATGGAAAACACAAATAGTTGTTTTAACCAAATGATTATGCCGTTAAGTTCTGCTCATGCATCATTGAGTGTCTTATGGCCAGTCGTTGCCTCCAGTTTAACGCCGCTGCAAAGTATGTGGTTTGGTGTGGCTTAATAGCTGAGTTTGTTTTCGAGGTTGTGACTAATGATGTTCAAGATGAGGTCTGTGGAAAGGATGCTGGCAAATCAAATAATAATGAATGATGAGAACCCTCAAATATTTAAAATCTTCAGATGTTTTGGGAGCACTAATCCCACACATAATGGATCAAATCCAAGTTGTTCTACTTTACATCCAGGTCTCTCTTATTTTAGCACTTAGTCATTTAATCTGGCATGTAGACCTCTTTCTCCTAGCTTTGCAGTGCTATAGGAACTGTGTTACACTATGGAAAAGTCTCTTACAGGCAGACACACACATGTGCCCTTACAATGAGAGAGGAGAGTGTTAGTTGAGATCCTCTAATGCCGGGTTGAGTGCATGTGTCCGCCTTCCAACTAAGCCCCACCCTCGAGCCTCTTGGCCTATTAAAAAGCCATTAGCTAAGCCCCCTTACATTTGATCTGGAATGAATGGGTGTCAAGATCACCCTACAAAGTCTGAAAAGTCCCCTTGTTTATTATGATGACTAAGCTGCAGTGTAACCAGGTGCTACAGTCCAGCTGCTACACGGTGTTAGTGTAAAACATTTAGTGTGTTTTTGCGTTACACACAGTGGGCTACCTCCGGGTCTGAGAAGTGAAGCCAATGCTGAAGTGCCTTAAACTTGCATTCTTTCTAACAGCCAGCAGGGGGCGACTCCTCTGGTTGCAAAAATAAGTCTGATTGTATAGAAGTCTATGAGAAAATTACTTCTCACTTGATTTATTACCTCAGTAAACATTGTAAACATGAGTTTATGGTCTCGATCGCTAGTTTCAAGTCTTCTTCAATACAGCATGATGTTCATTTAGTAAATTATGGTCCCATTTAGAGTCAAATAGACCATAAAAAACAGGGTATGCTTTAGGGCGTGGCTATTACGGCGTTGTCCAGTCTGGGAGTTCTCCGTGTTTTGTCTTAGAGCTTTAACCCTTTTCACAGCGTGTTTTCAGTTCAGGAAAGTTAATGACTTAGCTCCACCCTCACGTGTCACTTCTGGTTGCAAAAATCAAGATGTCGACGGCCAAAATGCCAAACTCGAGGCTTCAAAACGGCAGTCCACAAACCAATGGGTGACGTCACGGTGACTACGTCCACTTCTTATTTACAGTCTATGGTTACACAGCCCCTGCAGTTGCCGTCACTTTAGATTCCACAGTTTGGCTGTTGGGTTTCTGGTTACAGACGCTCATATTTCTGCAGCACGTCGTGTTTCAGCTCGGAAGCACTTTTTTTTAAAATTGAACACAACACGTTTATTCTAGGATGTTTTTCTTTCACTTTGTAGGTGTGTGAATCCGGTGTTGCAGAGTTGTATAGAAAGTGCTCACATGAGGGGTGTGTGAGTGTGTGATTATGAACTTGGCAGCTTAGGGATGTTCTCAGAGAACTCCTGTGGTGTGTGTTTCTGTGCACACATGTGTGCCAGAATGTCTATATGTGGGAGATTGTGTGATTTTGTACATGTGTGTGTCAACTTGGCATCGTAACGGTGCTCCAGCA
The DNA here is from genome assembly GCF_015220745.1 of Sebastes umbrosus. Classification (NCBI taxonomy): domain Eukaryota; kingdom Metazoa; phylum Chordata; class Actinopteri; order Perciformes; family Sebastidae; genus Sebastes; species Sebastes umbrosus. Next base: position 14,230,562 of record NC_051276.1, on the reverse strand, counting down.
GAGCTTACATTGTTACGTGTGTGTGTGTGCGCGCGTGCACGTTCTTGGCATTATGATATTGCCAGAGCTCCCATGCTGTCTCCCATTATGCTCTGATCCTGTCCCATGGTGCACTGCAGCCATCCAGGGTTCAGTGCTTGTGGGGGGACAACTGGGAATTATTGGAACAAAATTGGCCAATTTGATTGGCTGCGCCGCTCAAGCCAGTACAATGCGATTGGCCGAGCAGATTTTATGTGGTAAAATTTGATGCTGTTTCTGTATCGGGGTGAGAGAGGGGGAGATAGAGAGAGAGTGAGAGAGGGGGAAGGATGAATGGACGAGGAAGGGAGAGATCTCTCTGGGTGGTTTGTACCAGCTTTGATCACTCCACTAGGACTTGACAAGCTGACTGACTGCCACACACACACACACACACACACACACACAAAGAACACACAGCAAGATATTTCTGCGGTCAAACAATGCTGCATTCTGTCTGCATTCTCTGCGTGTGTGTTTGTGAGCGTATAGTGCTCGGTGTGTGTGTGTGTGTGTGTGCTCAGACGTTCACAGGAGTGTGTGAAAGGAAGTCTTTGACTGTGTCTGGGGTTGTTTTGTATAGAAGACCCTCCTGCTGCTAGCAGCAGCCGAGTGATGGCAGATTTCCCTCACCCTCTCTGCCTTCTTTTTAATTTTTTTTTTGTTCATCCTTGCTTACTCATCCTTACATTTCATAGACTCTATACTTTAAGTGTGACCACCGATGATACATTTTTCCACCCACCTTTTCTCTATCTCTATCTCTATCCTCCAGTCCGCGTCCTCTGTTCGCAGCTGAATGGATTTCACTGACCTTTTTTTCCTCTCTTTGCCTGTGGCCTTGCATGTTCATCCATTCACTCAGTCGATTTAATGTTGGACTTGTTAAAACGCTGGATCTTGTGCTTCCACCTCCAGTTGTGTGCATCTTATACACGGTTTACTTGGAACACATGGCAATTACAGCTCGTCCTATTCCAAGAATCAAGAGCCCGAACGTGGGTTGTTTGTGTAGCGGCAGAGCATTTTTGCAGGCATGTTTTTTTTCTTTGAGGAAAGCAGAGATGAAATCCGATTTAGAAGGCGCAAGTGTGGTTTTCAAAAGGCTGTGTCAACAAAGTGCGTCACACCGCTTGCACCATTTACTATCTCTCACTCTCCGCGGGGGAAAACCCGGGATGTAACATAAGAATGCGTCCCTCTGTGTGTGTTTGTGCGTGCGTTTGTGTCCATGAGCGTGCATGTTTACTAGAGAGACGGGCTGAGATGTAGAGAAAAGAGTAAAAAGAGAAAGGAGAAGCTAAATGTTCTGAAACTGATTCCCAGCGTCTCCTGCTGTCAGGCCTAATTCCTTCTAGAGTTTCATGTAAAGATCTGGAATTATGAATTTTTCATGGCCTGCGAAACCTAAGGTCTCATTTGGGGCTCTCATTTCCAGGCTTTTTGTTTTAGTTAGTTGTGTGTGTGTGGGGGGCGGGTGTTCTGAGAGAACGCCGTTTGTTCCCAATCAATGGCCTACTATATAGTTCCCACTGGTCCCATGCAGTCCTGCGCTGCAAAAAATTATAAACCTATTCTTAATCACAGATTTAAATGTTTTCTTACTTCTCTATTTTTAAAGTTATATTATTAAACCACACTGCCTTTACGCATTTAGAAACACAATGCAATATTATAGTAAATGAGGTACTACATCATTATTATTGTAAGAAATTCACATTGTCATTAGGGGTGTAAGAAAATATCGATACACATGAGTATCGTGATATTATGTTGTGCGATACTGTATCGATTTTTATTAACCTCTTAAAAATCTGACAGCCCGCCGTCGGGCTCGGTTGCTTTTCGATCTTTCGGAGGTTGTAGCAGGCTCAGGTTTTAAAGCTAGAGTGAAGTTACTGGCATCGTATGAAACTAGAAAAACCCAACGACTGCATTGATACCAATCATGTCATACTAGCTTGTCAAGAAGGAGCCTAAATAATGCTCAAAAATTATGCAAAATTTTGGTGAGGAAAAACGGGCATGGCAATTTACAAAGGGGTCCCTTGACCTCTGACCTCAAGATATGTGAATGCTAATGGGTTCTATGGGTTGCAGTGTAGTTTTTGTAGTTTTTTGCATGCAGTATACATTTGTTGTTTTTAGCAACTTGTTTTGCTTTTTTGCTTATTCTAAAATAGTGTATTTCTGGTGTCTAAAATTAGATGTGAAAAAATCGCAATATATCGCCTTTCTTACAGTATCGCAATATATTGAATTTTACCCCAGTATCATGATAAGGTTGGGTCAGATTCTTGCAAATACACAGCCCTAATTATCATGGAATAGTTAACAGAAAAAAAAATTATTTTCATAAAGCTAAATCTGAATCCTCTTGCAGTCATTTTTTGCAGCCTGCTGTAGGGAGAGACTGGGCGTCTTTGATTCCCATAATAAACAGTTGGGCTCAGTGAACCGATGCCACCGAGTGCCAGGCCACAGATTTTTGTTCTGTCGTCCATCGTCTCAGTTCCTCTTTCCTGTCATTTGTCCCCATTTCTCTCACTCTCTCTGTTCCGCTTTCTCTCCTTCCCATCTGCCACCTCTGACATTCTGTTTGCCTCTCTCACTTTTAGCTCTCTTTTATTATTCTCTGCTTCTGCTACTGTCTCTCGCCACTCTGTCCCTTTTCTCTAGTTAGATTTACACTGCTTAATTAGAGTGTGGCCCAAACAGTGGACATATTGTTGTGCATCTGAACGGGGCCCACAACCAGCGGGACATTATGTGTTTGTGATTGGTCACAGAAACATGGTGGAAACACACACACACACACACACACACACACACTGGTCCAATACAGATAGATGGAAGGAGAAAAGGGCAGGGAATAAGGAGACAGGTAGAGAAATGGAGCATGCCAGCTGCTCTCCATTGAAACCTCACCCCGTATCTCTTTTTTTAAGGCCTTGCCTCTATCCGCAGCCGGCAGCTTAGGCTTTTCATGGTCTATATATTCTTTTTATTTGATACCGTAAAACCTCCAGTAAATAGCCCGGGCTGGGTTACTTCCCTCAAAACACAATGTGAAACACACTGCGCTTATTGAAGACAAGCGATTACCGGAGACACTTTTTTTCCCTCTCTGTGTGTGAAGAAACCAACTTCTGCCTCTTCAGCTTAATCCCCCTGTCCCTTCCCGTGTCGGTCTCTGACACTTTGTTTGGATTTATGCCAAAGTACCAGTCTGCTGCGTCTCCAGATTTTTTGCTCATGGCACTCATATTAAAGACAGGCTGCAGATTTTGGGGATGTATGTGTAGTTTTTAAAGTATCACAGATTTCTGCAGTGCTTTATGGGCTGCAGCGCTGCACAGGTGTCGCTCCTTAAATACACACACACACACAAATGCAAAGGCGACACATTTCTAAGTGCGTGTGCTCGAAAGAACAATTCCTCGAGTGCAGACACACGACCAGCAGATGGGTGCTTTGGCTGAGTGGTGTGTTTGTGTGAGCGAGAGAGTCTTATTTGTGTCACCATGAATATGTAATTAATCTGCCATTGAGAGAAGGCGACATGCCTCAGCAGGGGGTCCATGAGGCTGGGACCCCGGCTCCTTTTTCTTTCCACTGAAAGCGTGTTATGGGCATTGTCTTGTATAGAGAGAGCGAGAGGGAAGGAGGGATGAGGTCAAGAGAAGAAACTGAAGAGAAATGGAGAGAGTGAATAAAGAGAGGGGAAAGAACTAAAGGGGAAGGTGTTTTTTTTTTTCTTTTTTTGGTGGAGAATTTGACATTCACGCTCCTTTTTGATAGGAAACAAAGCTGCACTGTAAAAGCCCATTCAACTCCTGGTTGAGAGAGGATTGGGGAGAGGAGGAGGAGGAGAAGGAGGGAGGGAGCGAGCAAGCAAGCAAGCGGGCTGAGCGGCGTTGGGAAGCTGCCTGAAGGATTAGTCTTTCTCTTCTTCGTATCTTTCGCCACTACATTCTCTCTTCCTTTGTAACTCGTTTTCCTCTCCTGGTCTCCTTTCCACATCCCCCCCATTTTAGCCATTTTTCCATCTCTCTCACTCTTTCTTGCTCCCTCAATCCAACCCCTCCCTTCCTCACCCCCCCCCCCCCCCCAACAGTAACTCTTTTCTTCCCCCCCTCTCTCTTTCTCTCTCTCTCTCCCTCTCTCTTCGTGCCAAAACTGTCTGGTAATCTAGTGGTCCATCTGAAGGAATATGCAAAAACCTGAAACCATAATTACTATAATCACCACTGTAACTTTTTACCTCCTAGGCTTACGTCTGCACTTTGCACACGCGCATGCACACACACGCGCACACACAAACACACAAGAGTTGTGCCTGTTTTGAAAGAGTACATTGTAATTCTGTAGGTTGCCGTGAAAAAGGGGATTTAGCATGTCTTGTGAAAAGGTTTTTGGTTGCCTGTTCTGCTGCTGTAGACATGATGTAATTTACTGTAGTGTACCCTGTGTAGGCTTAGGAAAAACAAGAGACTAAAACACACACACACACACACACACACACACACACACACATGCACAGGCAGGCAAGAATGCACAAAATTGACAGAAACGCTGTTACATTCAGTTAGAGTTTATTGTGCATGATCGGTACAAAGGCGCACACACACACACAGGAACACACTGCGTACTGTATGCTTGCATATGGTACAACAAGTCCATTCACTTCATTTTGGCTTCACACCGGCTGTAATAAGGAACCCAGTATATTTTACTCGGCGGGTGACAAGATTACGTGTAAGCAGTTTGCTTTGATTCATTTGAGCACAGCGTTCTAAAGTGGCTAATGAATATGGGCAGTACATTGCTGAGAAGGCGCGTTTGTGTGTCCGTTGTGTGCATGTGTGTGGATGAAATATCACATTGTTATTTTCCAGAATTATCCATGCACACAGCGCTTTTTTTTTCTCCTCTCCTCCTCCCCCAGAGGAGCACAGGTAGGAAGGCACTGTAGGTGGAGAGAGAATAATGACTCTCCACTGTAAAAATCTTGCTTCCTGAAATCTTTTGTTCTGCGGGGGAAAGAAGTGATTGTATAGGGGTGAAAGAGGCAGGGAATCAGAAGAGCCCAGGCAGAGGCAATGCTGAACGAGTGGGAGGATAGTGACTTGGATATAGGGACATCAAGCACGGCAGCGAGATAGGGAAAGACTGCGGGGTTAGTAATTAATCACAGAGAGGGAAGAGATTTGATGAAACACAACAGTGAAAAAGGGATGACTGAATAATTTCACTCCACTTGAATTTATAGTCATACAGGGGCTTTGGTGTTTGCATCACCCTGTTTGGGCCTTTAGAGGTCTGAGGCAACTCTGATACAGACTCGTTGTAAGTGTTTATTGGTCAGATAATGAGGACAAAAGACGACCGTGTCAACACTGTGAAACTGAGCTGTATTTCAAATACAGATTGATACAGTAGATGTGAGTTGAGCTGACAGTATACAGCACTGATTTCTAGTATTCTTTGTGTGCGTCTGCGATTGAGAAAGACATTCAGAAGCCCCTTTTTTCCCAATCTTGTACAAAACTAGCTGCTCCACTAGCCCAATCGCACAAAAAGGCGTATAGAGCAAGGCAAAAACGTGCAATAAGCCATTCTTGCATTATATGTAGGTGTGCCATTTGTACACAATGCTTATGGTGGGTGGGAGGCGAGGTTGATGGGTCCAACAAACACAGGACTTCCAATCAGGAGGCCGGTGTTCGAGACTGGTGTTTTGTTTTGTAAGTTATGATAGTGACAAAGGGTGACGTGTTTTTTTAGTGATGTTTGTGACATGTTTTCTGTACTTATGCTACATTGTTTCCGTACATATTGTACCTTGTTTACGTACTTATTTTAAGGCCAACCACGACGTTTTTCCTAAACCTAAGTGAGTGGTTTTGTTGCCCCCCTGTTGGTAACTGCACCTTCAGAAACATGTGTAATATTCACACCTCAGTGAGGCAAAACGTGACACGCTATCCTCTGGGGGACAGGCTGGTCTATTAAACGCCGTGGTGTAATACCAGGTTGGCCCCTCACACTGCGCTAAAACTGAACCGTTAACACTGTAATGTCAAGGTTTACTTTGCTCTATGAGTAGAGCTACCTCTGGACCAAAAACAAGACTTGGCTTGATATGAAAACAGAAAAGTTAGCTTGCCTTGGTCTGTGAAGAAAGTTACGTAAAGAGAAAGCTACCAGTTGTATCGCAGGGTTTGCTTGATAAATACTGTATCAGTCTGTTGTCTGGGTTCGGCTGCTTTTGTTTCTGCATGAAAAGAGAGAGTGAATTTATTCATCACTTGTTGCCAAAGTCAGACTGAACAGAATAGATCCTGCTGGTTCTACTTCGACATTACGATGGTGTGCACTTCATACCTTGTGTTTTATTGCATGCTTTTGGATGTCTTTGTTTGGTGTGCAGAGATTGTTATGCAGGTTTCCCCTACAGGGAAATCACTTTAATATTGAGTGAAATAAGAAAGGTGCAATATATGAATATAAACACGACAGGTCACTCTGGTATTGGTATCATATTGAAGGGAAATGCACAGAGACTTTTGAGAAAAAACGTACTTCATGTGCACAACAGATTCTTTAAAATACAGTATATAAAACCTGGCCATCTGGATAAGCTTTATTAATGAAACATGCAATATATAAGTGGCAAATTAGATCATTCACATTTTTTTATTTGACAGAGTTGGATTAAAAATCAGTTTAGATTCAAATCTGATTAAAATGTGTATTTTATTTTTGATTGTTGCAAATTTCCATTTATTAATATAACAGTTGAGGCACTAAAAGCCTTTTATATGGTAACTTAAATAATCCAGAGAGTCAACTGCTTGCCACCAACTTTAATAAGCATAGAGTCAGCTGCTGGTGCAGATAATCAGATGTTACTTTTGGGGAAAGACCGTTTCCAAAGAGGCTTAAATTAAATGGGGTGATGATGAGGTCAGTGGATTAAGGCTTTAAAGTTGTTTTGAATGATTGAGAGATTTAAAGATGTCCTCTCCCACAGTGTCTCTCCAACCTCAGAGTGAAATCCAGGTTTTATTACGGGTGACTCAGCAGCGCAGCTATAAAAGTACGGACCTACTGACTTGTTTTGTGCAGTTGTTTATAGCATGTTTCAGATACGCTTTGTTTTCATTGATTCTCTCCCACACAGACTTTGTGTGTGTGTGTGTGTGCTAACTTGTTAGCTGCTCCTCTGATCTGAGCCCTCTGGCTCTCCGGGCTGTATTGTCTTACAACATTTATTGATGTTTATTGAAAATAAACCTTTGGATTGAGCCTAAAAAAAATCTCTCTCTTTCACTCCATCTTACTCCCTCTGCTTGTGGTGTTTTATATTTCCATCCCCAAGGATTTCTGTAAGGCTTAAGGCTCATCATGGCCTGTACAGTAGTAGTCTTGAATTTCACAGCTTTTTTTTTTTTTTGCTCATCATGCTGTTTCTTGTAGGTCAGTTGAATTTAATACTGTTTTCGATACGACAGCCCTTTACTATGAAGTGCCACTTTGGTGCTAATAATTTGGTGTTGAAGAAGATCAATTATATGCACATCACGTTGGTGCGAGGCTATCAGAACAGCGCCAGTAAAGAAAAAGGTAACGCCTGCACACCACTCCATGCCACAGTATTTTTATTGACTATGTTTTGATCCTGCTTGGATCTTTGTCAGGTCAAAGTGCTAATATTTTGGTGACCATTTATTCTCAAAAGGACAGAAGCTTTGGATTTAATCTTCTTTTGTGTATGTGCGATATGATGTTAAATAGAGTAATCCACTATGCTGTCATTTATTGTCTTGCAATGGCAGTTTTGAGATCCTAAATCAGCGGATGAACATGACGTGATGAAGGGATGACATGATGACACTTGTTTGTTCCCCACTGAATTTTTAGATCGCATGAAAAAAATCACACTTTTATTAATAGTCAGTCAGGATTTTTAAAAGAAATCAGGAAAAAACGCTAACATTGTGTTTATTTCATGTTTTCCATATGATTTTCATTTTTATATCAATATTCAACTTGTTTTGAGATCACACATACCAAAACATTGATTGTGCTCCTTGTAGTTTTCTGAGATACAGACATTTTTCTTACCATAGTATTATGGCACATGGGACATTTCTCCAAAAATATGATGAAGTCTATTGCAAAAACAGTATGTGCCCAAAGATAGATATATTATGATAAGAAAAATTCACTATTCAGCCAAGCAGTTTGACCAATTTTGAAAATGTCTTCACATTTTGTGCTGATGCAAGTCCAGAGACTACCAGGCAGGCAGAAATGGGTTAAAGCTCATTGAATGTCCCATTGATTCACTCTGACATTTAAACTTACATCTATCATTACACATCCTTAAAACGAACCAACACTTGTTTAAATCAAAGATGGACCACCACTGACACATTGTTCATGAAATGTTGGAGTATCCCATCATTATCTGTGTTTTTGGGAAGATGGGGATTGGCGCTCCCTGCTGTGATCTGACAGCTGATGAAATCCAGATGAAATTTTACATGGAAGTCGCACAGACACGGTCGCACTGAGAAAAGTATTGTAATGGTACAGCATGAAGAAGTGAAACTAAGGATACATTGGACCCCAGATATGTAAGAAACATTCCCTCTTTCAAAAGCTATCTGTATATTTATAATTCTTCACTCTTTAGTAAGTAAAAACAAGAAGAGAGTAAAGAAATACAACAACTGGAACCGTGTCCTGGTCTTAGCCAGTCTTTTCCCATTGAATTTGCAGTGCTACTTTGATGTTGTAAACAACTAAGTCATAATGAGGAACACTGTTTTGTTCTGTCTGAAGCAGCACTGCTTTTAATCAGGAGGGTGTGGACGTATTGTTTTTGTTGCATTTTATTTCATATTATTTTGGGTCTGGAACATCAGATAGGTCTTTTTCTTGCACTTGTTAAACTAAGTTGTCTATCTTTAGAAGAAAAAAGTTGGTAATAACAAGTATGCAGAGGCTTTTTTTTTTTTAAAACAAATGAGGCTGGTTTGGATGATGTAGTCCTGTAGTCACTTTCCCTAATGAAGGGAATGAACGCCCTCTGCAGATGATTAAATTCAAATTAAAAGTATTGCAGTCAAGTGAGCACATTTTACATAAAAATAGAATTTACTTAATTTCATTGTTGTGTTGATTTTTTAAAGAAAATCTTTTCTACCACTTAAGCACTTTGTCTTTACTTGTCAAAGTGAAAAATGGTCTGTTTTGTGTTTGGACATTTTTGCTCGAGCAATTGTTTCTTGTTTGTGGGTGTGAGCTCTCACTGTGGCTTTTGAGTCTTCGTGCAGTTTTGGGGGGCCCACACAAACACACTTTATTTCATTCTCAGCACACAACAAAGCCACAGCTTAGCTGTCTTTTCACAAAAACAATAGAGAATATCTCTTCCTGATTGTCCCAGCAGTGAGGAAAGTTCATTTTACACAACTAGCAGAGCCCACGATTTAATGAAGTACATCAAAAGATCACAATGAACCGCAGGTGTTTCATATCTGAGGCTGTGATCCAGCACATTTCAGATGGGGGTTGGACTCAACTGTTCACCTCACACAGATATTCGTGCTTTTTTGTTGTCCCTTTTTACTTTTTTTCTGTTGCCATCATCATCATCATATCCCCGAGGCACAGCTGGTGTAGTGGTGCAGTAACGGTTTTCAGCACACAAACTGGCTCACTGTCCAACGACATGTGGCTCAATTGGGCTGCCAATACTGGGAAAACACACACACACACACACACACACACACAGAGTATACTAAGGGGCAAGTGTCTCTGCCCTGTTGAACACTAGCATACATGGGGATTTCCAGACAGGGCAGCCAACGCACGCACATACACACGCATGCAAATACACATACACGCACAGACACACACACATATGCATACACACACACATAATGGCAGTGAATGGATAGTTTGGCAGTTAAAGTAGAAGTGTGGATAGACACTCTGTCTCCATAGGCAGTAGCTGTTGTGTTCTTGGCAGGTGTGGTATACCCTGTCACTCTTTTGGACCGTGTCTGATATTTTGGCAGTTGAGAGTTTCAGAAGGGCGGGAAAAGCCACCTGTACTGTTGTAGCGATCCATTATCCTCAAAGTTTAATGCCTAATTATGTTTTGTACCAAATTTGTTCAAACTCTTCTTTGAAGTTTTAGGTATCAAGCCGTGGGCAACCTCCGGTTCTGAAAAGTGCAACCAATGCTGAAGTGCCTTAAACCTGCTTTCTATCTAATAGCCAGCAGGGGGCGACTCCTCTGGTTGCAAAAAGACGTCTGATTGTATAGAAGTCTATGAGAGAATGACCCTACTTCTCACTTGATTTATTATCTCGGTAAACGTTGTAAACATGAGTTTATGGTCTCAATCACTAGTTTCAAGTCTTCTTCAATACAGCATGATGTTCTTTTTGTAAATTATGGTCCCATTTAGAGTCAAATAGACCATAAAGCAGGGGATGCTTTAGAACGGGGCTACCTTGTGATTGACAGGTTGCTAACATAGCACTGTCCGTGATTTCGTCTTACAACTTTAACCCTTTCACAGTGTTTTTTGTTCATGAAAGTTAATTGTAACATTTTGGTGGCCTAAAAATGTCTTATTCAGAGTTCGGTTTTACTTAGCTCCACTCTCTCGTGTCACTTCTGGTTGCAAAAAAACAAGATGGCGACGGACAAAATGCCGAACTCGAGGCTTCAAAGCGGCAGTCCATAAACCAATGGGTGACGTCACGGTGACTACGTCCATTTATGGTATCAAGGTTGCCTGGAGATAGGCTATATATTACATTTTACAGTAAGTTACCTGATCTTAAAGGCGTGCTGCAGTGCTTAGTATTCCCCTTGTATAAAGTCTGGGGACTCACAGGAGACAGATGAAAAAGAAGAACGATAGAAAAAGAAATGAATAACCTTAATGACATCATCTGGCTTATTTTTTCAAATTTTGGAAATTTCCCCCCCAGAGAGCACAGATTATACAGCTGTTTTCACAGGCTGAGTAGTTCTCCTTGTGACAAGTCAACCAAACATTACGTTTAAAATTGGTGAAATACTCCTTTTAAAAGTTTTGTCTATTCTAAAAACACCAAAAGCCATTCCTAAAATATCAAATTATTGATATTGAGATATTTGGTCAAAAATACTGTGATGTTTGAATTTGTCTGCAAGTTAAGTTTACATGTTATAATATTCTAATATCCTGTTTTGGATCATAACAGAGATGTTTACATGGAACTTAGAGAGTCCAGGCCATTTATCTCCATGCTAATATTAGCTGGTAAAAAAGGTTGACTAAGCTTGTGCATCTTTGTTAAAGTATCTCCATCATTTTTAGGGTTTCATAACCGATCTTGACTTTTCACCATTATACTGTAGAGCTCCACATCCGGCCGGGACATCTACCTCAAATAAATTGGTTGCAACTGTACCAGCTGCACACAATTGCAGCATAGTTGCATACTTGTTGAAATGTGCCTCATGGCTTGTCCGGTGTGGCAAGTAGCCATCTGTAAGCCATATATTTAGCATTTTGTGCCAATGACATCATGTGTATGGGGTTACTTTTTCTGCGAGCAGATGAATGAGTGGGAGACTTGTGTCATAGTGTCGCAGCAGGGTTATTTCACCACATCAAAAGAAGATGAAATAAGTGTCTGTGAGCCTCTCTCCGTTTTCTCCTCTTCATCTCTGTTTCTCTTTTACACTGTCTCCTCTTCGCTCCCTCTCATCTTTCTCCACTTTGGTCCGAGTTTCTTCCCTTGTCTCCTTTCTTCCTTCTTTCTTTCCTTCCTTCCTTCCTTCCTGGGGGAACGGGAGATTTAAACTTTAAACAAAAGACACAAGGAGGAAAACTTTGCAGAAACATTTGAAGTGTTTTTCCCACTTCTCTGATCTGAGAAATGTCATCCACACCCAAGGAACAGTTTCAAAAGAAGCAGAAAGTAGCTGACTAAAGCCAGACAATGCCCACGGCTCTCTCTAGCTCCTCCAAATCCTTGTATTGTTGCTGTGGTTATTTGTGTTGCTTCTTCCTCTGGGCCCCTCCAGGGTTTTTGTTTATCTCCGCTCAGTGCTGAGGTCTTGTCAGAAAATGAGGGCAGGGCTGCTGTTTTTGGCCTCAGGTCAACTCGCAACTCACAAAAGTTTATTTTGTAGTTTGAAAATGAACTGAAACTCGCAGCTAATGACGAACTTGTCAGTTAGTTCTGAGTTCAGATTCAGTGGAAGCATGTGTAGTGTTCATTCAGTAGAAGGGAGCTGCGGGTGGGCGAACATTGCCAGCCATGAAACAGAAACGGTACCTGCTGAATCACATCCAGCTAAACAACCATAAATACAAAGCCTGTTGGAACCCTGACATGATGAAAATACTCCACACCATATTGCCTTTTATGAAGGCGATCGTGAATAGAAATGTGATTATTAAATTTATTTTCTGTAAATGAGCAAAACGGAGTGATTGAGAGCACAGCATTAAGTTTAAGTGTTTCAGAGCGAATGTGTCACTCCTCATTTAATCTCCAGCTGAAAGGCACCGATGCTGCTGCAGGATTCAAGGGAAAAGGAGCAGTCCTCCTCACCTTCCCAGAGTAGTTTCCTCCACACTGTGCTGCTGCTGTAGAGTTGAGTTTAAGTCCTTTAAGCTTTTAGTTCCATCACTTTAGAGCAGAGGGAGGGGAGGTGTGCCCGATGAATTATTTACAGAGCACAGAGTTAAGATAACAAAATGCTTCAGAGTTTCAGACAGACTGGTGCCATCCTGTGTGTTGGAGAGCTTATAGGTGAGGGAAATGTCAAAATCCTGATATCATGAATTCTATCCTGAAGGGTCTATTCATTCAAATTACAAAAAAAGAATATTTTCTCGAGTGGTATCGAGTCACGCAGATAGTTTTTATTCTGGATTTTGAAATATGTGTCTAAGATTTCTGCTTTCACCTCAAGACAATCATGGTGAGCAGAATTTTGACTGTGGCACTCACACAGAAGAAAATAGTCCCATATAAAAACTGCTCAAAATAGTGTCTGTGACTATCCAGAGTATTGAGGACATGGTGCTCTGCAAAAAGATGCCACTGTTTTCAAAATATATTTTTTTCTAATAGAATTTGATTCCCCCTGTTGTATTGGTAAGCCTGCAGAAATTTCACAGACAGATGTAAAATCAAGCAAAGAAAACCAAAACTGTCTGTGTGTTCCAATACCCATACTACCATACTATTTAGTATGCCAGAAAAATATATAGTATGTCCCAATATATGTTATGTCAAATGCAGTATGCCAAAAATACCTGGATGTCCAACTATATTCGGTCGCATTTTGCAGTATGCAAACGAGCATGCTTTTCTGGCTATTCTGACCCACAGTGCAGCGGATATATGAGCAAGAGGGTCAAAGTTCAAGACGCAATGTTATGATGAAGCTGTATGTCCCAATTATATGCATGCAACAGTACATACTTTGTAAGGGCAGCTGCAGTGCGTACTAAAAGTAAAAAGAAAAAGTATGTGATTTGGAACGTAGCCTGGATTTGCTTACTTACTACTTTACGATTTTGGTTGAACTGACCCTTTAAAAGACACCTTTTTTGAATTAATTTATATATATATATATATATATATGCCCTCTTTATTGATTATTTTTAACTTTCCTTACTCAGTGTATACATACTTTTGCATTTAAAGGTCCCATGCAGCAGTGGTAGTCTTGGTCGTAGTACTGTAGACGTCATAATGGTTACAGAATGGGTATTGCCTCAATGAAATGTCAGTTTCAATAGTATCAGGTCGATAGGATGGGTGGGCTAATGAAAAACAAAGTAATCACTTTAAAGTTGAGACGCCTTTTGAACTTAAGTCTTTTCTAAAGTGGTATTTCAGGTGAGGGTTGTGCTACTTTGTCTCCAGTCAATACTCTAAACAAGACCCTCTAATCTGTGGAAACAAAACCGATTGTATTCAGGTTTGGTAGACCAAGTGTTGCAGCCAATTTGCCTGTAGAAAATCAATCAATGCAGATTTACCGTTTGCCCCATGCTGTATACATACAATTGTTTAACACACACATATGCACACACACAGACACACACACGTATGCACAAGCACACGTACGGATGTCTCGGAGGTCTGCTTAAGTGGACATTTAATCATCAAGGACCTTTTCCTGCTGGCTGCTCCATTGAGTGGGTCAGACACACACATACACACACATACATTGTTCCTTAGTGTTGCACGCACACACACACACACACGCCCTGTCGCGTGGCAGTGTATTGATTCTCAGTGTTGTTCTTGTGCTGTTGGTTAAACAAGACAGTAATAATGGAGCAACATTGTTTAGACTGCTCATTGAACTGTGACTGGCTGACATTGATTGTTGTCTTCTGATTTAGGAATGCTTATTTCAGCGATCGCTCACGACAGGCCGTGTTGTGATTAAATCACAGCTAAGGTCATCAAGTATAGCAATATGAAAGTTTTTTATTAACAAATAATATCACAATAAAATAGTCCCTCCTGCCTGCACATACCGAGGCGGTTGCTAGAACGGTGGTTGCTATGTAACTTACACTAGCAGCTACAGCATATTACTTTTTTCATCACAGGCCAGCGTTATATTGATTTCATTATTTGGCTCTTTATTTACATTAATATATGATATTTATTGTGCAACCATTGGAAAACTTTCCAGCATCAGTAGGGGGACTTTAATAACTGTACTAGGCTTGCCTATTTTTGGTAGGTGGAGGTGTGTTGTTCGGCGTGGCGAGGATGTTGCTCCAATTTCTCCGGTCCCCGAGTTTCGGTTGCCAATCCATTTACGGCCATAATGTCTCTCGTGTGACCCACATCAGACAGTTTGAATCGTGATGTTGCGGAGGCAGTGGTTGGTGGAGTTCTGCTGCGTTCCTGCTTGCTTGCATATTCTGGGCAACACTGTGGAATCTCCTCTTTATGTAGCGCTGCATGTCGTTTACAGTGGGCATCTTCAGGTTTGAGAAGTGAAACCAATGCAGAAGTACCTTAAACTTGCATTTGTTCTAATAGCCAGCAAGGGGCGACTCCCCTGGTTGCAAAAAAGAAGTCTGATTGTATAGAAGTCTATGAGAAAATGACCCTACTTCTCTCTTGATTTATTACCTCAGTAAACATTATAAACATGAGTTTCAAGTCTTCTTCAATACAGCATGACGTTCATTTAGTAAATTATGGTCCCATTTAGAGTCAAATAGACCATAAAGCAGGGTATGCTGCTTTAGGGCGTGGCCACCTAGTGATTGACAAGTTGCTACCACGGCGTTGTCCGGTCTGGGAGTTGTCAGCGTTTTCGTCTTAGAACGGTAACCCTTTCACAGTGTGTTTTCAGTTCCTGAAAGTTGTTTATAACCTTTTTGGTCCCCTAAAAACGTCTTATTCATCATTTGGTTGTCACTTGTGGTTGCAAAAAAACAACATGGCAATGGCCAAAATCCAAGATGGCGACAGCCAAAATGCCGAACTCGAGGCTTCAAAACGGTAGTCTACAAACCAATGGGTGACGGGGTCACAGTCAATGGGTCACAGTGACTACGTCCACTTCTCATATACAGTCTATGGTCGTTTAGTAGTTGAATTTTTTACTGGAGATGGGCACTGCTCAATCCACTCCTCCACAGAAGTTAACCTAATGTTTCTATTTTGTAGCAGGTTTGGGCTGCTAACTTTGTTACTCTTTATTTGTAAACCTGTGCCATGTTGGTGGAAATGACCCCCCTGTGACCCTGTTGCCAAGCAACCATGACAACACATTAGTCTTAAAAAGATTTTGGGTGGCTCAAATCAACCAATCAGATTGCTTGATTTGAGCTACCCGTTTTATAAATGTATAAAGGCCGATATAATGTGATTGTGTTTGATTGTGACTTTGGATGAGTGTAGCCGTGGGTGTTTAGGTGTGTGTTTGTGTTGTGTTTTTGTAGCTAGCTTTTTGTAACTAGCTGCAGAAGGGTCGTGTCTAGAAGGTAACCCACGAATTGCAAAATCTGATCTGAAATCTGCAAAAACTTGCAAAACATCTTTTGAGTATCGCAGCCCGACGACCTATCCTAACCCTAACCTGAACTATTCAAGATCAATACCTAACCTTAACCATCTCATGAGAGTTTCCCCGTGCAGAAGACAGCAAGGGCAGAGGAAAGAATTAGTGAGAAGTAGTCACTGAAGTGTTTGATAACACTGACATGAGGAAGAACTCAGTGAGAGAGACAACGAATAAGAGAGAATGAGAACAAGGGCTAGAGGGCTGCTAAAAGAAGGTGGGAGAAGATGAAAAGCAAGGAAAACTCAGGAGGAAAGGGGGAGAAGTTGCACGCTACATTTCAAGGCCTCGATCAAGTTCAGGAGCACTATTTCAGTCATTTTTCATATGTGCACTTCTTACACCGATCTATAAAAATCACTGCAGCATCACTCGTATGACTGATTCTGAAAATAGAGCTGTTTCATATCTTAGAGCTACAGTTGGAGTCAAAGGGATGCTTCGCACATCAGGGTAAAATTTGGTCCTGATCTATACATTTCAGAGCTAATTAGTCCATAGCTATTCCTCAAATATCAAACTGCCTCAAAACTGTCCTTTTCATCCTTTTTTTTTAGCAGATCAACCCACAGGCAAATCTTTTTAAGTTAGAAATATCAGGACTTTAGGTTTGAGGTTTTCATGTACAAATTAATCCCTGCTCTATCATAAGTGGCCTGTTGCTGCAGTGTTCGAATATGTCTTCAAAATGATTAACACGATAAGCCTTAAGTACAAGCTTCATTTAGGTGCATTTATGGAGCGCTATCCTGCATGCTTCAAAAGAATTCAAAAGCTGTTTTGATATTACACAAGGTTATGCCGTCTAAAATGTCCGTGCCTAAAGCCCTACAAGCAGCCATGAATAATTCATGGTAGTTTAATATTGAAATTGGTCATTTGTTTCCATGCCAAAGCGCTGTGAAAGGAGAATCACAGAATGCTTTAGCACCCAATAATCATCGGGATGTTTTGAGTTGACACAGGGAGCATCTAATGTTAGGTACGTTTTATTATAATGAGCAGAGACTCGGAGGAGCCTCGGACGTTTCCTCACATCTCAAGGCTCAGCGGTTGAATTGGTCTCTCGGAGAGGGAGATGCTTGGTCTGCATTTTCTGGTCTATCATTAAAGCTCTTCCCGGTTTTTCTGTTAACACACATGCATGGTTGTACACGTACGTGCACACTTAGTGAAGGGCAGCGATGTCTGCCGCAAGCCTGCACACACTTTGGTATACATATACATGAGCAGACATACACATCCGCAGCATAGCAATCGCTTGCCCTCATTTCTTATGAATTTTGAGTTTAGAATACAAGTCATGTGGTTGTTTTTTAAATGGAAATAAGGGGTTTAGCTTTTTCCAAAATATGAACAAACTCAAAAGATCTGTCTCTTTGAATTCAGTGGTTGCTTTTATTTGATATATTGGACAATGCGATGCTCCTCTAAAGAAAAAAAAAATATGTCGTAATAGCTATACTTTGTCGGTTCAGTGCAATTTCTTTTTTTTTAAATCATAAAATGGGCTCAGAGTGAAAATGTGCCACTGATGCAAACGACGTTGAAGCTGTGTTCATCTCGAGCTGTTTGGGATGCTGCTCCATTCTCTTTCATTCTCACTCGCTCATTCTCTTGTCCTGTCCTCACTTTCTTTATTTCCTTTCTTTCCACTGTTTCAGCGTTTTCTCTCCTCCAGCCGCAAAGGCCAGAGGCACCGTCCCCAGGGGGAGTGGGATGTGTTTGTGTGTGTGTGTGAGATAGTTCAAGATATTGTGAATATGCAGAAGTGTCTGAGAGAGAAAGATAGTGAGAGACTGTATGAGAAGGGGATTGTGCGTCTCCTTGTGTGTGTTTGTGTTGTACCGCCGTTCCTCAGGCTCTCTAATTGGGACACGGGTTCTGTCTGTGCTGTGCACCAACCATTTTGATGTAAGTCCCACATGAGCATCGCTGTAAATCTTGATAATGGTATTAAGCTTGTCGAGCCGGTCTGGGACTTTAGCCTGCAGTGTGTGCATGCACACACACACACACACACACACACACACACACAGAGTGGTGTGGGCACTGCTTATTAATGTAGGGAGGACCCGCATGCACATATACTGTACACTGTAGTCCAAACTCGTCCCATTACCATAGCACAGACAGACCTTTGTGGCACTTAAGACAGCTTACTACCTGCTATAAATGTATTTCAGAGAGCTATGGGGAGATGTGGGCATGTACAGTATATACTGTACACGCACACTGCACTTCCAGAGATGCAACATTAAGCTCAGTTCAAAGATAAGGGCTTTATGCAAAATCAAAGTGCTGAATTTGTAATACATCAGCACATTGCAGACATATTTGTGGGTGGGAGGAAGTACTTCAGCAGCAGCAGCAGCTAATTAAAACGCACAGCAAAATGACGGTCAGATATAAAATGACACAGCGCTCTGTGCTATAGAGCCGGTTAGACGCGATCTTTTGTTAAAAGTGTCACAGCAATAGGTAGCGTCCTGTCAGCATATGCAGTGGGCGACAAAGGCAAATTACAGCATGCCTTGATTGGTTTGAGCGGCTGTGTCTGCACAGTGAAGGCTCTGAAACTGTTACACTACCTCAGCAGGTTCCAGACATATTGAGGCTAGTCGGAGACATCATTTTATTTGAAGCGTCTGCCTTCCAACTCGGTGGTTTTGTACTTTTTTGGTTGACAGTTGGTCCATAACTACATGATAGCGGTAACTATTGTCAGAGTGCTGCAAATAAAAGAGAATTGTGTCCTGTGCTGTTCTACAAAATCCCTAAACGAGTGATTTGAAATAAGGTGAAACAAGTTCATCTGCATTGAAACGGAGTCAAATTATACCATCCAGCTGGCTGCTTCTGTCACTCCTTTTTGCCTTTCATGAACACACAAACAACTTGCTTGTCAAGTCATTACAGCGTGTAGTCACACTGTCTGAATTAAGCTCATTTCAAGACATGTTTAGTCAAATTGCATTAAAGCACTGGAAGGCAATTTAGCTGGTGCATCTCTTTGATGTAACATTTCCATCACTTTTACTTTTTAAGGCGGTGAAATTACCTCACAGTAAGCTCCTTAATTTGTTTATTTGTGTGGTTGATTTGAACCAAGTCCTGTCATGACAGGTGGATTTCTTTCTGACTCCGGGGAAATTGCCTTCCAACATAATTTGGTTTGATATTGTGAGATACGCATCATAAGTCTGCATAAAACCATATAAACAAACAAGCATTTTGCGGTGCATTTCAAACAGCGACGGTTTTGAAACTGTATCGGCAGTCTGTCCTCTTTACTCCCTGCAAATGCAAATGTTGTACCAGCCAAGTGCTGTAAAAGCTAATGAGAGTAATGGGGTCTAGTGTACTCAGTGATGGGCTCGACATAAAGGGAATACGTGGGGGTTAGACGTACTGTAATATATGGGAATAGACGCCTGCAGCTGTTCGTGCTGGCTCGGGCTCAGTTTATGTCTCCATCTCTCAGAGCAGATGGAAAATATGATGATGCTGATGATGAGGGAGAGGGAAACGAGTGAAACACGCATACGACGAGAGAATGAATAAGAGAAGTAGTGACAACAGAGAGAGAATAACAGCGTGGAGGTTATGTACCCATCTCAGTCAGTTAGATGTTTTCCAAGAGACTTTTCAAGAAGTCATTATTTCACATAACTGTCAAACAAAATCTGAGTCAAATGTTTTGCTTTCCTCTAATTATTAACATAAGCACTGGGTGCAGAAAAGGGCTGCGCTGTAGTGTTAAATATTTAGGACATGCCCCCCTGGGATTTTCATTACAGTAGCTGTAAAGCATAGCAGTAATAATGTCTTATTAGTGTCAACAAAACTCCTCATATAATATGTTTAATGTCACTGCAAAAGGCACTACGTATTTTCAAATCACAGCTTTGAAGGGTTGTGAGAGCAAGAAAAAAACCTTAAAGCAGATTTACACATACAGATAAGCACACAGCCCTCTTTCAATACTCTATAATGCCTCTCCTTAACAAATTGTCTTGAGAGTTTAGAGTTTGTTAGGGGAAACAAGGGGGAATTTAATCGGCGTGACACCAGCAGGGGAATCTAATAAGGGAGACACCAGTGGGGCTTGTTTAACGATTTTCTCCTTTCGCCTTTTTCAATTAGGGTACCTTGCTGTGATCTCGGCTGAGTCTGTCTCTCATTTTTTTTTGTAACTCTCTCCCTGTCTCAGTCAATTTCTCTGTCTTTCTACCTGTCTGCCTGCTGCTCTCACTTTCCCACTGTTGGGCTGTTTGCCTTCTGGTTGTTGAGGTTTCTTTCTGCATCACTGCAGCAAACGCACATTAAGAAACTGGCATTTAAATGCAAATACTTCCACATACTATGCAGGGGATATTAAATTACATTGATACACTATCTAGTTTGTAAACTCCCACAGTGTGGGTAGGGTCAGCACAATGAATTGCAGGTCATGGAGAAGCATTCAGGCCAAAGATAATAACATGTTAAAAAAAGCAAAGAGGTGAATTGGTGTCAGCGTGTTGCTACAGGTACTGTAGATTAAATATAACCCAGGGAGTCCTGTTTGGGTAATCGCACCACTTATTTATACGTTTTATTAGATGCCAAAACACTGCAAAGGGGTTTATGATACTATAAAACAGGATGTATCAATCCGACATGCTGGATCGATCAGTGGTACTGACCCTATTAAGCAGATCGGGGGATCGGCCATGACATGACAGATCTACGTAAGGGATAATGTACAGCGAGCTGGTGCGCCACAACGCCCTGTTGGGGTCTATTTTCACAACATTATCCCGCTTATTACACACTTATTACACTTATTAACTACTTTTTTAAGAAATCACTAATTCACACAAAAACGGTCAGCCAGAGTCCGACATCAGAAATGCGTCAAATGCGAGCAACAGTGTGTTATACATAGCGGCGGTCTGCTATAAAGAAATAACGCCCTGATTGACCAATCAAAATTGAGTATTCAACAAAGCTGTGTAATAAATTAAGTTAATTTCTTCTTTTTCAGTGTCATTATAAAATCCACTGTTTTCATTCAGCCAGCTGAGTGTGTGTTTAGTGCCACAGCAATCCCTGGCCTCCTTTTACTGAAATGAATTAATGAGTTCCACGCAGTGGGGTATACAGACTTTAAGTTAGGGGAAAAAGAGAGGGTATGTGCTGATACCAAGTACCGATCCGATGATAGTCCTGAGTTTTTACCAGTGCCCTGAGAGTCAGGAATGAGAGAGCTGTGTTTAGTTTTTGTTGTTGCAGTGCTAATGTTCGTCTAAACATGGCGTTTCTTCAATGATCGAGGTGGTGTTGTAGGTAACGGGAATACACAAGAAGGGCGGTTGTGGCTCAGAGGTAGAGAAGTTCGTCCACCAGTTGGAAGGTCGACGGTTCGATCCCCGGCTCCTCCAGTCCACCTGTCGAAGTGTCCTTGAACAAGATACTTAACCCCAAAATTGCTCCCGAAGTCCGTGCCATCGGTGTGTGAATGTCTATTTTGATTAGATCCTGACAAGTTGGCACCTCACATGCCATCAGTGTATGAATGTGTGTTTGAATGGGTGAATGCTGACATGTAGTGTAAAGCGCTTTGTGTGGTCGGAAGACTAGAAAGGCACAATATAAATGTCCATTTACCATTTAAGAAACTGACACAGCAGAGGTCTGCAACTGTAGCTAACAGCACCATTGTTTATGTCTTACTCACTAATTCTTTTTTTTTTTACCATGATGGATAGGCTCTAGCAGCCAACTAGACCACGTCTTTGCTGTGCTGTTGAACCGAATGCATTTCTGTCACAGACACTTGAGTCAAGGAATTGACCATTTATAGAAAGTGGTTAGATTTGGCCAGAAAAGGCTCTGTTGTTTGAGGCAGCGCTAGGTTAGGGTTAGTGGAAGAGCGCAGAGCGTTGCAGCAGAGTAATAATGAGAGATGTCGAGCTATAATGGCCGCGCTGTACACCTTCATTAAAAGGATTGGATGTTACTAGTCAGCTGGTAGCCAAGCAGCTGGTGAATGAGCCGGTGATTGTGAAGCATGAGAAGGCAACTAATGCCAATCAGCTAATGCAAGTGTGAATTCAATGCTGCCTGAGCTTGAGCTACAATACATTCAGTCCAAGAGGGGATGGAGGGAGGTGCGTTGGCTGCTCCTAGCTCATCATACATGTGCGTTTTGTTTACAGATCTACAGATATTAGTAGTACTTCAGAAAAAGTAATTAAACCACTTAAAAGTACATGGCTAATAATGATGATGACATGAATGAAAAGAGATGAAAGAATTTTTGGTTGGGAGCTTCTAAACTGAGCGTCTCTGACCTTCTGACAGTCAGTAGGTCACATTACTTCTGACCCATTAGCTAACTGGTACTCCGGCTCTGATCTCCCCTAGCAACATGCCCCCGCTTCTCTCTCTCTCTCTCTGTCACTTCCTCTTCCCCCTCTCTCTCTCCATATGTACCTCATGTCCCGAAGATGTGTCATACCTCCGTGTCTGGACTGTCGGAGACGTTTATGTCTTCATTCTGTTACCGCGGGTGACGAGGCATTCCGTTTCCCCTGGTGACAGGGCATTCCGTTTCCCCCGGTGACAGGACATTCCATTGCCCACAGTGACAGGGCTGGGAATCATCAGGGCTTCAAGCAGGAGCCGCTGTGGCATGTGCAGAGAGGAGACACGGGCACGCCAGGGGTGACTTTCTGTGTGTGTTTGTGGCCGATAATGCGTGTATGCTGGTGGATGAGCGGGTGCGAATGTGCGATTTTTCCCGACTGTGTTAAATTGCCACTGCCAGAGGTCCTTGCTATACAGTATAATGATTCCATGTAGAAAAAGAAAAAGGACAAAAAAAAGTTTGGTGGAAAGAATAAAGGTTAGAATCAAATGAAGGCAGTGTTTGTTTGTGAATGTGTGTGTTCCTAGAGAAGTGGGGAGTAAAGGGCGATGGGGAAGGGTAGCTCTAGGAAACAAAGAGAGTAAAAGGGTAGCGAAGGGTGAAGGAGGATGCACTTCACAGAGGAGAGCAGCGCTGCATGACTGTGTACTGCCCTAAATCTCCAAACATTTCCCTAATTTATTCACTACTCCTGCTGTTTTTGTCTTAAGATAAAAAGTCAGTCAAGTAGTTGTATAGTAGCGGACTATTTCAGCTCTTATTTAGCCTATAGTGGACAGTTGAACGCAATTAAATAGGGAGAAACAGGCAGAAACAAAGTGACACATTTGGCATTGTAATCCTTCTAATACTAATTGCTGGCAGAGGTGTGTGAGTGAGTGAGCTGTAGAGTTTACAGACAGTTGTTCACCATTGGCAGGCTCGCAGTGGGAGGGTGGCTATAAATCAGAAATTGGATCCTTGGACCCCAGCACACACACATGGACACACACACACGGACAAACACACATGCCATTTCTATCCCTCTACCCTTAACTTAAGCTAACCACTCCATCCCAAACGTCAACACACAGGCCACTTCCTCTAATGCTCTAATCTCTTACATTTACAGTACTTTGTTTTTGTTTTTTTCACAGGCATTTTACGCAACTTTTTTACATATAATAATCAATCCAATTTGATGATGTAGAATGCTGTATTGGAGAGTTGCACTCTACCTTTGCATTACACTGTTCCTGTCTGTCTGTCTGCCTGAGGCGAGCACAGCTTGTTCCGTTACTATTCACTTACCACTCATACTGTTGCCTACATGGGATGTAGCCTGACAAATGCTGTTACCCTCAGTCATTTTAAATGTGATATTTTAAAAATCTGATCTCCCAAGTATAAAGTTATGAGACCACAGTGCTGGACATTTGCCACAGGCCATATTGTGTGTCTTCTGTGGCTGCATTTATTTAAATCAGTGTCCATATTTTTAAAACCACAGGCCACATAGTTTTCTTTCCCACTGTTACCATGTATAGTATGTATCATTACTCACAATGCTGTGTGTGTGCAAAGTTTGCCTCGGCTGAATCCAGGTCATGGAAGAATCTCATTAGAAGGCAAACCTGACCAACTCCACTCTGGTTTTGATTTAGAGATGGCAAAAATATGTTTTCAATAGGGCTGTCAATCGCGATTAATCGCATGATTGTGCATCATTAATCACAATTAATCGCACATTTTTTATCTTTTCAAAATGTACTTTAAAGGGAGATCTGTCAAGTATTTAATACTCTTATCAACATGGGAGTGGGCAAATATGCTATATGATATATTTGTTATTGGAAATCAATTAACAACACAAAACAATGACAAATATTGTCCAGAAACCCTCACAGGTACTGCATTTAGAATAGAAAATATGCTCAAATCATAACATGGCAAACTCAAGCCCAACAGGCAACAACAGCTGTCAGTGTGCTGACTTGGGGGGAGACTCGTGGGTATCCATAGAACCCATTTTCATTCACATATCTTGAGGTCAGAGGTCAAGGGACCCATTTGAAAATGCTTTTTCTCGTCAAAGTTTAGCGCAAGTTTAGAGCATTGTTTAACCTCCGTGCCGACAAGCTATTGTGACATGGTTGGTACCGAAACCTAGTTTTCAAAACAATTTTTTCACTTCATAGGATGACACAAGTGTCTTGTATAGCTGCAAGTTGACCAAGCTGTATGATTATTTTCCTGAATTCCACACAATTAGTATGAAGGCATTCATTGTATGATTTGAATAATAGAGTGAACCTGAGAGGGAGACTGAAGCAGACAGTGGGAAAGACAGGCAGAGCTCATCAGTGAGACAGAAAGACAGACAGAAAAACATGCAAAGAGAAACCGCACATTGCATTCTGCATCTTCACTTGAAGAGGAAGGCATCATAAACTAGAAACCATTAGCAGCCATTAGGCTGGTGTCAGTCAGTGGCAGCAGAATAACAACCCAGCAGTTAGCAGACAAATGGTCCACACAACTTATAGGCTGCATGGATGGAAGAAACTCAACTTTCAGCTTGCTGGACTGCAATGTTCCAACTTTGTCTGATATCAGCTTTCCACTGCGCATACACACACACACACACATTCACACAGTTTCTATCTTGTGTTCCTCTGTCCGTCCTTCCCTCATACTCACTAACACATTTCTAATACGATACTTTAGGACATTCAACTAAATCTTAATCTAGATGTTATCCGTATGCAACCTTAAACCATTGCCCTAAGCCATTCTTTAAGACAGATGTTAGATTTCCCTCATCTATAGAAAATATCTATACGAATGAGACGGTTTGACCAGAACACACACACCCATACACACACATGGAGGCTTGGTTTGAGACACACCAGGGCTCTTTCGTTTGGCTAATTTGTTTCCTGGGCATATGTCATATATTCAGCAGCGGGGAACGCTGTATCAGCTTACAGGAGACGCAGTCACAGATGCTTAAACACGCACACACACATAGTCTTACTGTCAATCCCCTAACTGGTTAGAATTACTGGGTTTGGAAATAGATTTCCTACGTGTTCCTAGTATTTAGTTTTAAGCATAGGCTCTACTCGTAATTTATTTTCCACATAGAACAAAAGCTCCTATTCATTTGTGTGCCCGAAATGGATTCTTTGGGAAAATTGACACCTCATCTGAGAGGGGAATCATTTTGGCGGTATCAATCAATCTGACGTGTCTCCCTCTCTAGCGTACGTTCTCCCGCTCTCGTACCTCGTCTGCTCCCTGAAAAGTAAAACAGTTTGGTTAAGCAGTCAATCTGCCGAGTCGGGCTTTCCTTCATCTTTGTCTCTCCTCTTTTTTTCACCACCCTGCTCCTTTTTCCGTCTCCCCCTCTCCGCTTCCCTCCATGTAAAGGAAACAGTTTAGGGAACAGTTAGTCAATCGGACCACTCCGTCCCGCAGAGGGAGTGCAGAATAACGAGCACTGCCGGTGGATAATGGCCATGATTTAGCTCCCCAGTCAAAAGGTTACACTGCTCTTGCTCCAGGATGAATGGACGTAATAAGATACCCCTTGGATAAGTAAGTCTCGCATGAACTGCAGTACTGTCGAACCCCAAAAGCCTACTTGTAGCAGTTATTTCTCAGTTTTAAAGGGAGAGCTAAGTTCTTTTCCGGTAAAGGGATATGTTTTATAGGAAGAAATACAGTTTTTGAGGGGTACAAGGTGCAAAGAGAGGGTGATGGATGCAGAAATTAAAGGGGAAATCACAAGTGCTTTTCCCATTATCTCGACAGCACGTAGAAGGAGGCAGGGAACCATTGGCCTGATGTAATGTCCTCCCTGGGAAGCATAGAGGAGGACAGGGGAGGAAAATGGGTTGATTTCTATCTCACAGCTGCTGTTAAAAATTCTGCGCATGAAGCCAGATCTTCATTCAGTCAGTGAGTGAGGCAGTCAGTAAATCTAACAGTTGGATGTTGTTAGAAATGTCTGATACGAGGCACCCCCCCCACCCACACACAGACACAAACATGCAAACACACACCATGTCAATTAAGTAATAAAGAGCCGCAGTAATCAGGGATTTATTCCATGTAACCCACAAGCTCTTTGCTACATTTTACAAGTATTTGGGAGTGTTTGTCGTCCGCATATTGATTTGATTAGTTGTTTGTGTGTGTTCCTGCCTGCGCACTTCAGTGTGTATAAGTTGACATGTTGTGCGTTTCCGTGCCCGTGTGTGTTTGCGTAGCTGTCGACATGCGGGAGTGATTACATGTATATTTCCAGTGCTTGAGTGCTGGAGTTGGTTATTTGAAACACATGATTTCTTTGTTCCTCTGTTGGCTACTGTGGAAGCTGAGAGGGTGGTATACACCCACACGCACAAACACTGAGGCAGGGTGGTAACTTGCTACTGAGTCAACACTAATTAATGCCATATTGTATGTTTTCAAGCCAACTTTTTTCCATTCTGTTATTTTATTTTTCTTTGCTCCGGTGGCTTTGTGTTACGTAAAGAAATCTGCTTCTCGCTAGGTTACATTTTTGTCACAGATGCTTAGGAAAATAAAGAAAAAATGACACCAGACAAAAAGGTCAGTCAATGATTTGATCTAAAATCAACACAAGTTAGCAGAAAGCAATAGCTAAGAGAGTTCAGTAGGTTTAATTGATTGGTAGACTATAGTGATACACGGGGCCACCCAGAAGAGTTCGGTGAGCTTACTAGGGGGTGACAAATTGACAAAGCAGCATTCCGAGTAAGTTATTAATAACGTACAAAAACATTGAGTTGTCTTTCCCTCACTTTGTCTCTCAAACACACACACACACACACACACACACCAGCCGTGGTGGCGGCATGTAATTTTAACACATTCTGTGCCCCGCCAAGTAATGCGCAAGAGGTTGTGGTCATTTCACTTATGTCTATGTGATCACGCTGCACACACACACGCACACACACGCACACGCACACACACACACACACACACACACACACACACACACACACACACACACACACACACACACACACACACACACACTGCAAGCCACGGTGGTCTCTGTCCTGGTCTCAGACCTCAGTGCTGATAATTGTGCTATTTAAAGCATAAAGTTGGCGATTTACGGGTCGGGTGGTGCAGATTGTCTCTAATAACAGGTAAAAAACCCTTGTGTCACCAGTAGACTGTGATCTATAGTTGACTCCTGACTCCTCTCTTTCGTCTTTGAAATCACACACAGTTACGAAAAACAGAAACAAAGCAAACAAAAAAAAAACAGTTTGTTTAAGAAACAATTCAGCCCTTTATTTCACATGGCCAGTTGGTGAACTACTGTAGCTTGCAAGCTAAACCGCCAACATGCTCGTCAGCCAGGATATGCAATTTTAGTTTGTCTCTGCATTTTCTCTGGATTATTTCATTAGTTTTATATATTTATTGGAAGGGGGGGGAGCAGTTTATGCTCCGACAGAGGAGGGTTGAATAAAAGTAGGTGGAGTAGCTCGGCTGCTTGGCTACAGTATGACAGCTTCCTCCATTTTTGACTTCCCGTCTCTTCATTCCCTCACTTGCAAGATGGCTTGCTATTGGTCATCAGCACAGAATTCAACATTCAACAAAGTTGAACTCGACACAAACGACGTGTACAGGTTAACTTCACCCCCACCAGTGAATCCTCTAATCGTGCGATTCCATTGGAATGAATTGATTTTGCTACACAATGTGGCCTTTTTTAAATGCTGAGTTGACTTGGCCTTAAAAAGGGGAACAGTGTCTTTCTCACTCTCTTCCTCTCTCGTCCTCTTTTGTCATTAGCACTAAGTATTTTTTCAGTGCTTTATCTCACATTTGATTATCTCCGTACCTTTTAGTAAATCTGTCTGCCTCTCTTCCATCTTAATTAGTATCTGTGTGTTTGCATGCGTAGGTAGATAACCATCTGCCCCGTTCGTCAGTCATTGTCAATACTATTACAGTACTCGTCCTTGTTTATCTGGCATGTGTATGTGTGTGAGAGACAGAGACAGAAGGAGGGGTGGTTAGCATTCAAATGGGCAGACGGCACTGAACCAATTAGTCTGACTCTCTCTCTTTCATTCCTTCTTTCTTTGGCATTTATCTTCTTCATTTCTTCCTGTCCTCGTCTCTCTGCCCTTCTCCCTTCTTTGTCTCCCTCCGTCTCACCATTCCTCTCGCCCCCGCACCATGACATGAAGAGACCTTCTTCTTCTTCTTCTTCTTTCTTTCTTTATTTTGACAAAATGAAATATCCACCAAAAAAAAAAACAAAAAAAAACACGCCTACTCTCATGAAATGACTCAGCACAGGGGAGACAAATGGTACTCTTGAAGGACAGTAGCTCCTCTGAGTCCTGAGTTGACCAGACACAATAGCACTTGTGAAAATAAGTTCCTCTATATTTTAAAGATACAGAGCGATGGACTTCATGTATTGATTTTTTTTTTTCCCTGAGTGGATGTGGACATTTTTGAAAAGAACTCTTCACTTTAAGGCTCACCTTTACTTTCTGGCAATCTCTCTTTATGCTCTCCTCTAGTCTCATACTTCTCCTCCAGCAGTAACCCTTGTAAAATAACAGAGAAGGATATTCCTTTTATTCCGTCTCTTAACACACTGAAAGAGCCACAAGGGGAATAAAAACTCTGGATCACCGCTAGACACCATTCAAAAACGGCAACAGAGCGGAATTGCTACCCGCGTTCGTGAAGAGCGACCGCGGCCATCTTGCTCAGGTCAAAGTATGTAAACAAACCACGACCAATGCCCGTGAGTGGTCAGAAAATGGTCGCTCATTTTCTCTTTTACGTTTCTCTCTTCTTTTCTGAGCACTTGACTTTTGACGACTGGCTGTTTTGAAAGTTTACTGGCGAGAGTGGAAGCGCTGACTGGATGCTAAACTTTTGATCTTACAGTAGCATGACAGACCAAACCATTTTTTGCATTATAGGGAGGGAAAGTAACATTGTTTTCGACCACTATGTCAAAGTAGATTAGGAAGATGATTTTATATATATATATATATAAATATATATATATATAAAATTTAATTTAATTTCTTTTCTTGTTTTTATCTCTGTTATTGCTTCCTTTATTTATTTATTTATTTATTTATTTATTTTCTAATCTACAATCAATTTTACTTTTTCACTATAAAATATATAAACATAGTAGGACTTATCTAAGTATGAACAACATCATGTGTAAGCAAATATAAATTTATGTGAACTCCTGCCCTTCTGCAATACAGTATTTAAAAAAGGAAGATGATAAATAACCAGCTTTTATGTGACTCACTATATGAAGTTTTCACAAATAATTTAAAGGTTAGAGGGTCATTTTGGTCCCTCCCTTGACCCAGAGCCCCGGACAACTGACCCATTGTTCCCCCGGTGTTGGTGGCCCTGCATACAGGTGTCTGTGCGTGTGTGTGTGCACACCTGCATACATGCTGAAATGACATTGTCACAGCAGTGTCTGGTTTAGCACTAGGTATGTCAAAGCAAGCAATGTGTGAGTGTTTGTGTTTTCTGCTTAGCTTTTTACTTGTGTGAGTATTTATGCATCCACACGTACCATATGTGACCGTATCGTGTTGTTTACCACTAAACACAAGTTGGCTCGCTAGATAGTCTGTCTGTGTTCAAAGTCAGCAGCCTAAAATTTGGCTTTCAGCATGTCCACACACACGCACGCACGCACGCACGCACGCACGCACGCACGCACGCACGCACGCACGCACGCACGCACGCACGCACACACACACACACACACACACACAGTATTTCCAGTGTACGTCCGCCTCATCAGCTGCTACTATGTCTCTGACATCCAGCTGGCTCCAGTCAGATGATTGACACGTGAGACAGCCAATTATAAAAGGCAGAGAAATGAACTAAACATGTAGCAGCGGGACGCTGGTATTGGTCTATGAATAAAACATTAGGAAACCGGCTTATGGTTTGATTTTGATTCCGTTTCACGTTTGTTTGTTGCTGCATGTTGTTGGCTGACTGACAATATTGGGGGAAAGTGTCAGGTAATGGTGTGGGTGTGGGTGTACGTGTGAAGGTGAATGTGTGTGTGTGTTTATAGAAATTGCCAGACAGTGACACATGGCAAAAAATCAATGCAAAAGTGTCATAATAAATCTCCTTACAAAGTTCGTCTGAGAATTCCTCTCAGAGTTTTTCTGAATTTCGTGACAGAACAAAACTTTGTGGCTGTTTTTTTTTATTATATTTTTCAAAAACCACAAAACTGTTGGCATTTAAATTGCAGTGGAATGATTACATGGCTGTGAACCGCATACAATGTTTCATTTGGGAAAATTGTGTCTTTTGTGTGTTTTCATAAAGTATCAGGTAGGTTTGTTTTAGTAAAGTATAGAGATTTGACAAAATTTTATTTCCTGCTATAAACAATTATGAAAAAATTGCTGATTGCGATTATTTTGACTGGTATTGCGATTGCAATATGATTTGCGATATTAGAGGGAATGATAATTTTTACTTAAATTTATTCTCATTTTCCTTGAAAAACATATTAAATGATGTTTTTTGCAGGGATCTGTACCAAACAAAAATGTTTTTTTAAGTCTGTAGAATATGATGTGTATGTCAGGAAATCTTTGCAGCACCTCAATATTTAATTCAAAAGGATATTTTGACATATATTTAATCTTTTTACAAATAACGATTTGAAAATTGAAGTTGGCCATATTGCAATTTTGATAAAATGTATTCATTGGGCAGGCCTAGTTTCTTACATTATGTAAGGATTTTACACTGTACTTTTGACATCGGTTTCTGCATGAATTGTTATTTTGGCTTATAATGAAGCTCTGGAGATGCATCAGGGGAAGTCCAACCCAGATATCACTGTTAACTGAGAGCTGAAGCAGGGGAAGGAATGTGATGCAGGAATGTGAAGCGGCCTGGGAGCGCTGAGCCACAAACCACAGGGTGACCGAGGGGATGGCAAACCCCCCTTCGCCACTCTTTCTCTCTCTCCCGTTCTCTCTCCGTCTCTCTCTCCCCCGGCCCTCTCAGCTTCCCAGGCTACTGAAAGATGGAACCCAGGACACACACCAGTGCTCAGATGGCAGCACTTAGTCGGGATGGTTGCCCATTTGAAAGTGTAACTCCACCCTGAAGGCAGATCCAGAGTGGAGTGCCCACACAGAGTGGACTTTAAACAATTTTATGAAAAGTTTTTGCCCTCAGGGTGCTTTTAAAAAGGACAAACACAGCTGTCTGAGACCCACATAATCCATGGTCAACCTTTACAGGGGACAAAGACCCGGGCACAGGCAGACTTCAACGCATGCTCCCACATATGTGCTAGGACACAGGCTGGCTTAATTTGGGCCAACAGAAGCCCTAAGGCTATTTTTTTTAAATCGAAAAATGACTACTTCAACTACATTAACTCTAAAAAAGAAATTTGAGAAAGTTAATTTGTTTACTGCTAATAGGGCTGTACATTATAGGTCGTAGCTTCATTCATAATGTTGACATTCAAATTCTAAATCAACATTTGAATGCTGCAGCTTTTCTTTTTTTCTTTTTTTGCATGTCTATTCATTATATTTAAACCCGGTATTTCTGCACAGTTGCAGATAAAGATCAGGCTACACTAATAGTATTAGTATTATACTATTTGCAGAATTAGATTCCAGTGGTGGCTGCGTAACATGGTTTTTGATTCATGTCAAACATCTCCAATAACTCCAGAGCGTTGTAAAGTCCAAGTCAAAATTTAGATTTATAAAAAAGATAAATGTAATCATTTCCGAAATTCACAACATCTCTTCATATATAATGAAATATTTTGCTTCAATCCATATTTGTTGGCGTTTAGCCTTTCAAAAACAACATTTTCACTGCAGTCAAAAAACAGTTTGCTTTCCCGCTTGCTGCACACAAAGGGAGACACACACTGACGAGTTATATTCATTATAGAAAGTTGACTTAATAATAATAAAAAAGACAAACTCATTTAGTCCGATAAATCTTGACAGACATTCAAAGCTCATTTGAAAACATAAATAGAAGCTTCAAATGTTAAAACAAAAAAGACAGGCCTAGTTGCTAAAACAACTTTTCTCTCTAGGTACATTGAGAACCCCTCAGTCATTAGCCCTCCAATTTACTCATAAGCTAATGCAGCATTTTTTTGTTTGCTCTCTTCTTGCCAGAGCACACCCCAGGCTGTTGCTGCAAAATAGAAATCATTATATAAAACTTTTTTTCCATTAATTGCACATATTCCCTTATCGCATGTAACAAAATCAGCCAGAGGAATCGGGATATGGAGTAAGGCCAACAGTGGTAATTTAAACTCAGTAATATTTTCCTAAATGCAGTTTGAGAGTAATAAAGCAAACTGAAAAAATAATAATAAAAAAAACAAAAACCTTTAGAGAGAAATGGAAAACAATAGTGTTATCTTGATACCTTCAGTTTGTTTGCAGCAATGTGATGAATTGTCATTATGCTCCTTATAATCCTACCATACCACGTCCTCTACTCTCCTTCTTTATATCCTTATTATTTCCTAGTCTGCGTGTCTCTCTGCCTGATCCCCATGTTCTCCCCCCATTGCTTCCCTGTCTGACTTTGCCTTTTAGCTTTGTTTCCAGTGGATTCTGTCTTTTTGACTTTGCTGTAGTCTAAACTGTGACTTTCTAATGCACCCAGAGAGATAAAGACCATGAGTGGGTGGCTTATCTGTATTTTATTAGTCTCTATCGTTGTCGCTTCTCTCCTTGATTTTTGTGCATCACTTGTGACACAGGCAATGCGGAAAAATATGATTGCCTTTTCCTTTCTTTAACATTTCTTACTGTTTTCCCTTGGCCTATCTATTTCTTGGTATTGTTTACTTTGCACATTTGTTCCCTTTTATGTAACAGCCAGTTTGCAATGATATGCAACAGACAAACCGGGTTAATCAACACATCATTTCAGTTTTAAAGCTTATTATGTAGGTAAGGAAGCCCCACAAACACACATATATAGACTCAGGCCTGTCATTTGTCATCAGTGTATCTTTGTGATGAGTTGACAGCTGTATATTGTACAGATAATTTTCTCTGGAGCACTTTGTGATCTCTGTCACTTCCAGTAAGTCAAAACATAAAACCCACTGTGTGTATGTGCACATGTATGGGTCAACACTATGTATGTGTGTGCATACATATGCCTGCATATGTGGCAGCTGATTGTGTGTGTGTGTGTGTGTGTGTGTGTGTGTGTGTGTGTGTGTGTGCTATCCTCTCACACGCCCTCATGCTTGATCCAGTATGTTTAGTGTGTGTTTGGGTGGGGGGGCTTGACTGCAACACTACAAATGTCTAATTTTATTCATGCCTTAGTGTGTGAGCGCCCTGAGCACCAGTTTTATGCTCTGACCTCGTAAACGTCTCTCAAGTGGACACTTAAAAAAATGGAAAGCGAGAAGGGAGGGGAGAGAGGTCAAGAAAAAGAAGAGAGAGAGAGAGGGATGAGGGGGAAAAAGGTGGGATGCTTTTACAAGAATAACAGAAAAATGAAGGGATTAGAGCTGCAACGGTAAATCGATTAATCGATTAGTTATCAACTATTAAATTAATCGCCACCTATTTTAATAATCAATTTATCGGTTTGAGTTATTTTTTTAGATTAAAAAAAATCTAAATTCTCTTGATTCCAGCTTCCTAAACGTGAACATTTTCTGGTTGCTTTACTCCTCTATGACAGTAAACTGAATATCTTTGAGTTGTGGACAAAACAAGACATTTAAGGTTTGGGAAACACTGATCCACATTTTTTACTGACATTTTATAGACCAAACAATTTATTGATTAATGGAGAAAATAATCTACAGATTAATCGACAATGAAAATAATCGTTAGTTGCAGCCCTAGAAGGGATTTTAAGAAAAGAGTAAAGAGTTTGAGAGAAGGACCATCTGTCTCACTTTTCTTGGTGAATGAATGGTTGCTATTGTTTCTGCTGCAGAATTTTTTCATCCAACACACAAATGCTGGCACACATACACGTGTATTGACAATATATAGAATATATCTACTGTACATATTCCTGACTGAAATGACTTTTCAGTCTGTGAGGTATATAGAGGGGCTACTTAAGCAGTGTGCTCTCTGGGCCCTTTGCTGCCGAGGTATGGAGCACACTCCTCCTTTGTGCATGTTTGTCTGGGGAAATCATAAATTTTCTCTCCCATAAATTAAACAAGGCCCAGACAGAGAAAGGAATGGATGCTTTCCCTTTTGATTTTCCCTTTGGAGCTCACCTTTCAACACTTTCTCTCTTGCTATCGCTCAGAGACTCACTCTCTCTCACACACACAGTCAGAATCGGTGGCTGGACGATATATTTTTTGTGTGTAAAATGTGTCAGATATGGCGTGCCTCTTCCTGGTTCTCACAGGCCAGCCACTCGGGGGACAGATAACAATCTGTCTACCAATCAACACTAACAATTCCCGACCAATCACAGAGTCTGTCAAGTTACTAAATATTGTTGACTTAATCTTTCTCTCTCCCTCTGGTTTTCTGTCAGGCCACAGGGTGTCTTATAGAACAACAGAGAATTGGAAAACCCTTGACATTTTCTCACATATATTGGTTACTTACACTCTCTTCTTCACTTCCTCTCTGTCACACACACACACACACATACACACACACACACACACAGGCACTTAAAATGGGGACAAGCACACACATGGGGATTTGGAAAGTGGTTTTGGACATTTGCTCTCCTTCTAAGCACTTAAAAGGGATTTCAATGGGAGAAAATGGAGGAGAAGAGAAATGGAGAGGGATGAAGGAAAGAAGGGAGGGAGGAAGGGAAGAGGAGTGTATAAAATAGGATAATAGAAGAGTTGTTCCTTCCTCAGTGCTGTTTTAGTACCACCTAGCTCCACTGTGTTCTCTATAGAATTTGTATGAATGGTATTATTGTTTCCCGTTCTTTGTTAAACTGTTCTAATTTAGACGATTTATTGAGATAAATGTGGCATCAATTATACTTCAGAGTCTTTGAGTTTACTTGGATTTAATATTATGCCTTTTTAAATCATTGTTTTTGCATTGACGATAGCATGCTGGCAGTGATGGACAGCACAGAGATGTATGCCAGTAAATGAGTTCATCTAAAGGCTTTTTTTCCTCTTGGTTTCCTCCTCTGCTTACTTCACTGAGCCTCTCCAAATATTATTGCTCCGCACTCGAAAGGAAATCAGGAAAAAAAGAATATTGTGGTGTAAGTGAGGGGAGGGGAGAGTTGAGCTTGGGGTCTGTTTGTCCTTAAATGCACACGTACAATTGGCCTTTTCAAAAACCTGTGCACACTTTTTCAATGAAGCAGGAAAAGGAGACTTCTGCTTCTGTTTGTTTTCTTTATTTCATTAGAGAGAGGGAGACCAGTTGGAAAGAAATACCTGACAAAAGTGGCTTTGTTTGGCTTTTTTTTAGTCTTTGCATGTGTCGTCTTTATTGAGAACCATAGTCTTTCCTGTCTTAACAGATTTATTTCTGAATACAGTTTCTGTACTTTTTTTATTCATTCATTCAACCTTTATTTATACTCGAGAGATCATTGAGGGGCGACCCTCATTTACAATTCCAAAACAAGGAAACAACAATGAGATCTACAAACAGAGAAGAGGCAATATCATTATCAAAATAGTAAAAGCCATTCAAACTTTAAGATTAAGAAAAATTATTTGATAGATACATTCGGATATTTAAGATGTAAAATAAAGTACAGTATATAAAAAAGCCCTAGATTATTGTAATTAAAATAGATAATGTGAGAGATTAAAATGTAAAAATAAAACCCAATTATATAAAAAAAATTACAAGTAGAAGTTGGGAGAGATACCAGATAGTATCACGTCTCTCTTGTAGAAAAACCTAATATAAAAAACAATGATGAGGACCCTAGCTTAAATATCTGTACATCTGTACAAAAGTCTAGTGAAGAGTTAATTTGTCATTTCATGAGCATGTACACACATTCACACCAATACTATTCTCATCTTGTAGTATCTCTTTCACATGTCCTGCTCTACCACCCATTGTACCACCAGCATTACAGTTTACAAGCAAGACAGAGACACAGATAGAAAGAGATTGGGAGAGAGGTACAGAGGGCTGCCTGTGTTCACCTCTATACCGACCGATCAAAATGGATTCTTTGAGAGGAAAGAAGAGAAAACAGGAGGAGGACACAAACCATTTCTTCCTTTTCTGTCACCAAATTCTCTATTATTTTCTTTAAGATGCATTATAAACACTGTAGTGTAGTTTGATGTGATGCTGGCACGGCTCACTGCTTCCTGAATACAATATGGTAAAGCTTCAAGTATCTGAGCACCAGGTGTCTAAACGGATGGTCGACTGTACGGTGATGCTAAACAAAATGTGCTGCACAGCAGACTGACTGTATTTTTCATTATTTTTAGGAAAATGAAAATGGGAAAAAAAATCCATGTCTCTCTTATTGAATATGAAAAGTAAGCCTGAATACACCATCCTCTATATACTGTGTATGTTTTTCTCTTAAGGACAACCCTTGTTGTTGCATCTAATCAACACATTTACAAGTACAAATCATCCTTCCATGAACTATACAGCACACTAACTCTTTGGGATTTTGGGTAGTCCTAGTATCTCAGATTCTGTTTCTTTCTGTAGGTCATTAGTCTTTGAACCAGAGCTGACTGGTTTATATTATCAGTGTCTCCTTTTGATGAGATGCAGCAATAAAGGCTGCTTACAGCAATAGCTAAACATCTCCAAACTTCATACTCATTGAAATAATGTGAGAATACCCTTCAAGCATCATAAAGCAGATACACATTGTTTAATAATCTTGAAGAACTTCACAGGAATTTGAATTATGCGAAGGGGCTCCCTCAGACAAACAGATGTAATAGATGTAAACAGATTTAAAAAAACGAATGCAAGCAAATGCATACTGGTATTACAAACACCCCTACAGCATATACTCACTATCGCACGGAAACGTAATATTCCCAAGAGAATAACCTGTCAGCATTTGAACAAGAACTGGACGATTTTTATCATTTCTGCTCGTGCTTTTTTGACATTTTCTAAAGTACTTTCATTGGTACGGTCATGCAATATTTATCTGCTCGAGGGAGACATTTGTCGCTTACAATGGAGAAAATAATGGAAGTTTGGAGCTGTATGATGTCTGCAGGACACAAAATGATATGTTGAGTGCAATATGTGTGTATTTTTCACTGCGTTCCATAAGTATCTAAATCGCTCCAGCGTACACATAAGTCAGCGCTGGCCTATCTCCCCACTCCATCAGCTTTATTGACAATGACTGCATCCCTTAAATACGACATATACATTTATCGCACAGATCCCATTACATGCCCAAATGATAGCCAGTGCAATAGACCAAAATATGGTGGGAATGCACATACAGGCTATAAAAGTGAAGTGGGGATTTAATATGTATCACACTGAAGAGGGAAACACACAAAGTCTCTCTCTCTCTCGCACATTTACACACAAAATCATAACCATAGACACATATCAGAATTGACAGGGTAATGGTTTCTTGTATTTAGGGACCAAGAAATGCATTATGACCTCAGTAAACCATCTACTACTGGCTCCAAGTGATGCCAAAATAACACACACACACACACACAAACACTCATACATCCATGAAACCCTGTGGTCATGGTAGCCCCCCTGAAAGCACCCTCATTCCCGCTGTTACTGCCCTTCCATAAAATCTCTTTTAGATGTGAACATGGAGGAGTGCCCTTAACACACACACAGAGCAGGCTTTAAAATGTCTCCATAGTGGAGGACACACAAAATGCGTTTCCTTTTTCCTAGTAAGACCTGAAGTCATTTTGTCATTTCGGGTCCAGCGGGTCCTCAGGCTGAACAATAAATTGGCATCCAGGTAAAAAGTACAAATGTGGGCAGGAATAAACAAGCTGACATTTTTTTGTGGTAATTGCAAAGTTTTATAGGGTTGTTTAGCTTATTTGGAGATTTTTTCCAGTGTTGAATTAAAACCTCACTGGACGTTTGTTGTTTTATACATGAATTAAGAGTGTGTGCATGTCTCTTTATGAGCTGAGCAATTTAAAGTTTTATACACCTACTTGGAATGTGGGGGAATAAAAGTGAATGAGCAGTTAACTTAGAGGGAAGAATGGGTTTATTGTCCCCTTCTTTTACAGCACAGTGATGATATACACAGTGTGCAGAAAACAGGAGTTTAGGCCTGTACATTGCTATGCTGTAGTTCATTATTAATGTCACCGCCAAACTCACCCCAGTATAATCGATAAAACCTGTAATCGCTGCCTAAAGATAATGTAAGCAAAGAGACAAAGGAAAATGGTGGTAAAAAGCCTATTTTTTAACTTGTGTTATGCAAAAATGAATTCCTGCATTGCTGTGCAGCTCCAGCTGTGTGTATGGGTGTATGCGTTTGTTACAAATGTGTTGGAGTGCAGATGTTAGTCTGGCTAACATCAGCTACGTGGTAATATGAGCTGTATCCATGTCGTCTGTCATTACTCAGTATTTGCTCAGAGAGAGAGTAAGAGTTCAGATTGTGTCTCAGATTTGCACAATGCCTTTTGCCTGGAAGGCGGGTAGTTAATCTACCACAGAGACACTGGGGAAACAAACAAGCAGACAATAATCTAAAAAAATACATGTAAAAAACATGTAGCTAGTTATTAAACAATTGAAATCAGGTGAATTAAACTGTTTAGCAAAGTGGTACATAACACACAAATATGCATCTTAAAATTGGTCATTGGGCAAAAAAAAATCAATAATAACCTTTCAGCATATTGTAATTGAAGCGGTGCCCCAGGGTAGGCAGTTTTCTGGAAAAAAAAAGAAGCCAGAATTTGAAAATACACCCCTCATCCTGGGAAATGTCTAGAGGGTAACATGCAAATTGAAAAACTCTTGCGAGGTTGTTAAGGTTAAGCATTGACCTCGAATGGTTAAGGTTACGATAGGCCGTTGGGCAGCGAGTCTCGCAAGAGTTTTAGCAAGTTTTCACAGTTTGCGGGTTACCTTCTAGACACAAACCTCCTCCTGCAGCTCTCCCTTCTCAGTCCTAAGCCCCTCCCACCAGTCGAGCATGGTCATATGCACCGGCTTCATACATTAACCTGTATGAGTACTAGTCATTCATTTCAAGCATCATCCCAATCGTGACTGTGATCCTGATGCCGTTAAATTGTGGCAATTCTATGAGATTTACCGTCCTGTTTACTTTGCAAACTAGTCGGCCAGTAAAGCCATTCTGAGAAGATACTGTGATTCGAGGCTCTAGCGAGCTACAATATTGGCAAAGTGCTTCAGAGATGGAAAGAAAATGTTGGTAATAGTTTAGCCTGATGCTAACCATAGCCGTCACGTCTGCGCCGCAGCTCTCTCCTTTAACTTTAAGGTCTGAGGGCATGGCTCCATCACTATCTGTGTAAAATATATCCCAGTCGAGAGTCACTTTGCCAGTTATTTTTAGTTAATTTGCCCGACTATCTACCATTTGCACCTGCAAGAATAGGAAAACTAAAATCTGTTACTTCCAGGGACCTGAAAACAAGGTAAGGTTGACTGTTGTTTTACTGAAGTGATGAGTACAGAGTAAACTGCTCAGCTGTGCATTCGCTTTAGTATCCAATGTGTTGTGTAAGGTGAATGTTAAGATTAGACAACATTACATGTGTGGTGGTGAGTCGTTAGGGATGATTTTAAGTCGTTGACACTTGTGTAACAGCGTAAATTGAACATGTCCACACACACACACACACACACAGTGTACTAACACAGTGATCAAATAATTATCTGCTCCATGTGTTACGGATATGACTGCTGTTTAATGGACCTAAATTCATGGTCAGAAAAATCACCAAATAAACACAGTATGTTATTTTGCAGTGAAGCAGTGCATTGCCCATATGCTTTCAAAAAAAAATGTCGTCTCTTCAGAAGTATTAGAAATGCACCCATCAATTGGGCACTGATCAGAAGCAGTTGATATTTATTAGATGTCCTACTGCTTGTCTTTAATTTTGCAGAGATGAGAAAAGATTGTACAAAAGGAAAAGGTGTGGCAGACGGTGTAGTCAATTCCTGAGCTGTCATGGCTGCCTGATCTCATCAGCGCAGGCCTCTGAGGGAGTTTACTGTTCTGGCCCCATGAACACTCAAGATGGTGTTGTTGAGTCAGCTTACTTGTTGCATTTCGATTCCCAGCATGGTCTGTTTATAACACTGGATGCGGTGCCTTGCGGCAAGTAGTGGTTGATTTGCTCTGCAGACATACAACCCTGATACATAAAAAAAAAGAAAAACATCTTCCAAAAGTGTGTTTTTGTTTGGAAAAGAATTTTAAGAAACTCTCCCTGAGGTCAGAGAACTTCTCAAAGCACACGGCCACGGGTCCCGAGCCCTCAGTGGACTCTGACGGACCAGAGAATACTGCCTGTCTAACAATGGAGACGTGACTTGCAAATTAAATTCATGCACTTTGTTTGCTCTTGTGTAAACTTCTGATGAGCTGTGTTTAAATTCCCTCATGCCTATTTTGTTGTTCCCATAGCTTTTTTATTGACCAAGGAAACCATGCAAGAATTAGTTAATTCAGAGTTGTAGCGTGTAATAGTGCAAATAACCCCCAAAACAGAACTGATTGAATGAAAGATTGTGCCCTTCATTGTCATAAGTGTTATTGACTTTTACCTCACTTCTAAACTCGTGTGCCTTTCCTCTCAAACCCTCTTGTCAAATTGCAAATGCCATCTATCTGCGTGCAATGATGCATTCAACCATTCTGGCGCCGGACTACAAAATCTGCCTGCTTGTAATTGCCTAAAACATTTTTTTTCCCCTCCTCTATCTCTGAGGCATTCAGTTAATGCATCTTGTATCTGATAGCGTTTCCACATTGTTTCTTTGCCTTGGCAGGGTGGATGTTTGCTTTTCACGGGTGTGAAGGGTCTTGACTGTAATTTAATTGGATTGTGGAGATTGTTCCGGGCTCTGGAAGAAAATGATCCATGAATGAGCAGAAATGCAGATTATCAACTTGCGAACACGACCCACACATACTGTAGAGGCACGGCGCCGAAATGCGCATGCACACATAAACACGTGGAAAACTAAATAATCAGCTGTCATCGTGCTGCTCGTGTTGAGCTCTGTCTTCTCAGCAGCTTTTTGCT
Source organism: Sebastes umbrosus (assembly GCF_015220745.1). Classification (NCBI taxonomy): domain Eukaryota; kingdom Metazoa; phylum Chordata; class Actinopteri; order Perciformes; family Sebastidae; genus Sebastes; species Sebastes umbrosus. The sequence continues at coordinate 14,188,700 of NC_051276.1, read as the reverse complement.
TCACTGCTTTACTGACTCAACATCACTTTAAACAGTTTGGACATTTCAATATTTTCACTCTCAGTAAGTGTTTTGTGATCTCTCTCTTTGTCTGCTGCTCTGCCTTTCAGCCACTCTCCTTTTTTGTTCATATGTTCTCTTTTTTTTTACTTATAGCCTCCGTAATCCTGTCTGTCCAGCACCCTTACTTATTCTCTCCAACATTCACCTTCCTATTAGGGCTGTTAATCGATTAAAATATTTAATCGCAATTAATCGCATGATTGTCCATCGTTAATCCTGATTAATTGCAAATTAATCACACATTTTTTATCTGTTCAAAATGTACCTTAAAGGGAGAATTGTCAAGTATTTAATACTCTTATCAACATGAGAGTGGGCAGGTATGCTTGTGTTATGCAAATGTATGTATATATTTATTATAAATCACTTAACAACACAAAATAATGACAAATGTTGTCCAGAAACCCTCACAGGTACTGCATTTAGCATAAAAAATATGCTCAAATCATATCATGGCAAACTCAAGCCCAACAGGCAACAACAGCTGTCAGTGTGCTGACTTGAATATGATTTACTCCAAACTACATTTGATTAACATAAAGTGGGCATGTCTGTAAATGGGAGACTCGTGGGTACCAATAGAACCCATTTTCATTCACATATCTTGAGGTCAGAGGTCAAGGGACCCCTTTGAAAATGGTCATGCCAGTTTTTCCTCTCCAAAATTTGGAGCGTTATTTAACCTCCTTCGCAAGCTAGTACGACATGGTTGATACCAATGGATTCTTTAGGTTTTCTAGTTTCATATGATGCCACTATCTAGCTAGCTGAGAGCTTCAAAACTGAGCCAGCTACAACCTAATGATCGCAAGTTGCCTTAATGCGATAAAGAAATTAGTGGCGTTAAAACAAATTGACGTTAATGTGTTATCCTGTTAACTTTGACAGCCATACTTCCTATATTTAATTGTTATTTGCATTTATACTGTTAGGGCTGGGTATCGGCACTTGACACCTTAATAACCGTGTACCAAGTAGTATCGGAACTTCTCCAGTCAAATGATAGGCTACCTGCAAATGATCCTTTTTGTGCCTAAATCTAGAAAATAAATACTTTTTGTATGGTTTTGTTGGCAGCCGATAAGCGCAAGCGTTCTTTGATTTAATGTGACGTATGATTGGCCCACTATACCGCAGCAGCTACAACCCGTACAGTCGAGATTGACGGCCAACAAGTCTCTGAACACAGAGATGTCTGAGGCAAGCAGATCACGGTGCTAACAGCGTGGACAACAACAGCAACGGTGCTGACAGAGCTAACAGTGCGGCAGCAATTTGTAGCCAGTGGGACACACACACAGCTTTCATTCACATGATGGGTATCAACTGAAGTATTGTACTGGTATTGGTCCTGGCATCGTCATTTTTTAAACGATACCCAGCCCTGGAGAAATTGACCAAAAATTGAACTTTATAGATTTCTGATATTGTACTCTAAATTCCTATTAATTCATTTTGTCTCTCATCCGTTTCTTTTGTGAGAAGTTTTGACTGCTCAGTATTCCAGACGTTGACATCGCTGGCATAATTACAGTGGAGACAGTATTGATTTGAGGTTGTTGTGCCTCCATACTGTGTCTCACACACTCACTTTTGTCTCCAGCATCCAAACTTTCTCGCTCTATTTGCTTTCTTTTTCTGTGTCTTTTATTTGCAGTTATTTACACATAATCATAATTGATGCCATGATCTCAAAGTGCATGAGGTTAGTTTGGCTAGTAGCCAACATGTGCACAGCTAGTTTTTTCCCTGCTTGGGATCCCTTTAGTCTATTAGTAGGATTAGCCGTTTGGCCATGAGTATAGCTTGTATGCAAGGTGCCAAAATGATAAATTACTATGTTGAAGTGTTTACAGAATGCTTAAGTACACAGCTCAGTTCGTAGGGCTTCATATTTACTCTTTTATATCTGGAAACACACACGTACACATGCTCACCCCTGCAGACTGAAGACCGCCAAAGCAGCTGGCCAGACTGATAGGGCAATTCATCACACACAGACCCGCAGAAACACACGAAGACTTTACAGAGGAAGGGATTAAGATAGAAACAGGTTAACAGATCAACACAGAGGCAAATTACGCTGGAAGGATTTAGGATGAAATAAAACTATTGTTAAAGTGAATGATGATAAGGCGTCACAGTAGAGCTCCCGCCTCACCAAACTTTACCTCCAGCAATTCTCTCTGCTCAAACATAAAAGTAAGAGACACGCAGGCTTTGATGTTGTAGCTTGTGTCTTTTGTTATTTCCTTGTGATTCTAATCTCTATTTGTATCCTTTAATTCTCTGTTGCACAGCTGATTACAAAAGGTACTTTTACTGTAGCTACACTTGACAGTGCAGCTGTGTGTGTTCGATTTACTCCAGATAGAAGACAAGAGGGCTAATTCTGCTCTAATGAGGATTTTGACTGGTCTTGACCCCAATTAAGGTGCCTTGTTTGATTTTAGAGGACCACAGTAAGGATCCTGCTTCCCAGTTTTTCTTGGTAGAACCCACTGATGTTGAACATTTCTCTGTGACTAAAACATTAGATTAAGGTTTAATAGACTCTAATCACTGTGATATGCATGCCCATTAATTGGCTGGTTTGCGGAGCACAGTGTGCGTCATATCAGACAACCTCGGCTAGGGTGGCTGCTGAATCATCTGAAAGTGAGGTGCGAGCATGTGTTTGAGCCTGTTCCCTTTTTGTTTAAACGATGCACAATGGAAATCGAGTCAGTCCTAATTATTTCTGAGTCATTTGGACGTGACAACCACTTCACACCATCCCAGAACTTTTCTCCCCCTGAGAACTCGCTCATTGCAGTTAGAAGTGAGCTGAATTCAGCTGCGACCTCTCAGATGAACTGTGTCTACCACACTGCTGAATCATTTGAAATGGTCGGGAGCAGTGTGGAAATCCTCTTGTAGCTCAGAATTAGGCTGGCCAGACTCGGTTCACTTGCACCGGGGAATGTGTTGGGTCCTTGATGGAGCACAAAGTGGACATCCACAGTGTGGCAAATCTGCACATCCAGCCGGTTTAAGCCGTTTTCATTTTAATGCACATCTCATTTCAATGTGACTGAACATTCAACTTTAGTTGTTACTGCATTCACCACATCTAAAGGAATGAATTCGGCCGCACCATATTTGGTAATGACTGTGTGACTTATATTCTTGTACATTGTCACTTATTATTCTGTGTGATCTCACACATGTTGGGTTGGTATTAGCAAAGGCACAGAAAGCTTTACCAGACATTTAGATAGAGGAGAGAGGTATCACTCAATACAATGTAGCCTCTATGGTATGCTGTTTAATGATTGTCCTACCAACCCAAACTTGGCTGTTAGTGTGTCCTCTTGCAGATTCGTAATAGATGCTTGCTTAGAAAGCTGAAACAATTGACCAATTAATCGATCAGCTGATGGACTGAAATTTTATCTGCAGATATTGATATTTAATAATTTTAGTAATTTTTCAAGTAAGATGCTAAACATTCCCTATTTATAGCTTCTCAGTTGTGATGTTTTGCTGCTTTATTTTGTCTTATATTATTATAGGCTGTTTGTACACACTGTTTATAGCTATGCGTACGAAAAGTAATGTATTGTAATTTGTATATATCCCATGAAATCAATTTGTATATAATCCACATAATCGTGAACCAGGAAGTATAAAGAGCGACAAATGCGGCATAGGGAGGATGTCCGGGTGGATGGGGTGGGTCAAAAAACACAGACTGTTGCCCAGGAGACCGCTGTTCGTAACCCTGCATGAGTCACGTAAAGGTTAAGTTACATCACTTCCATATTTTAACCCAAGCTCTTTCTTATTTGTCACGTTACTTCCGTACTTAAGTAAAGCCACTTCTGGGATCTTTATGCCAGACTGTATGTATGAAGACTGTATGCTTGTGACGAGCGTAAATTGACACGTGTTGCTGGACATTCGTAGGAAACCGAACAAAAAATGAGGAATAACTTTTTGTAAGATATCATACGAAACGTTGTATGAGGATATGTTGATTATTGTAAAATGTATATCCTTGAGTTTTAGACTGTTGGTTGGACAAAACTATAGCAATTTTATTTTGTTCTAATTACATTGAATGCAGCTTTTGTAGACGATCCCAAAATACATTGTGGCAACACTCAAACTGGATTTCGCTCCTCATTAATTTGAAGGAGGAATGGGGCAAGACGTATTTGCTTCCAATCGCAAATTGACCATGTCTCATTCGCTTTTTAAATCAGATTGAACTCTGAAGGTAATGACAATAAAGTGTTTGATAAAACGCTGTATCATTGTCATAATTGTGGAATGTTCTCGTTGGCCTGATAGCCACATTAGCGCCCATACTTGCCCGCACTCTTCCTTTCCCCTCTGCTTTTTTCCCCTGCACACAAGTAAATTTTGGTGGGTGAAATTCAATCTGTGTTTTGTTTATTTGCAGTGCCTCTGCTATTTGAGTGGCAAGCTAATGTTTCAAGGCAGTTGTGTTTTATAAAAGGAACAAACAGACGGACAGTGTTTTTTAGGAACACCCCTTGCTGCAAGCTCCACAGCCTGTTGTGCTAATTCACTGTGAATTTGAATTGAACAGATGATTGTAGATGGAATGTTTAATGAATAAAAAGCGACAGCCAACCAACTCAGTTAAATTGCTTTATGGTGGTGGTTACTGATAGAATAGTTCTAAGGATGCTAAGTAATGTCTGGCCTGACAGCCCACTTTTGTTGCTGTTCAGGAATTCACCTGAGAATGCCAATAACAACAGATGTAATACCAAACTAAAGTAATGCATCTTAGCAGCCCTTTGTTACTTCTTCCACTCCTCCAGTTTATTCTCCAGTTTCAGTGTTTGGTACTACATGACAGAGGCACTTGTGCAACAATAGGAGGGAAGGAGAAATCTAAACTAAATGAGACATACTGTATCTGAACACGCTCATGGGAATACAGATGCAGACTGAGCGATACAGCAGGAGACAGTGTTCAGCAGAACAAACGAACCAGAGAGTGAATAATAGAACAAGAGGACAAGCAAAGCAAAGAGAGGAGCGCTGTGTCGAGTTTGTTTAAAAAATATAAAATCCCACCATGCCACCTGAAAATGCAACAGATCTGTTCTTATGCCAGTTTTACAGCAGATCAAATGCCTTTTTTTAAAGCTTGAATCCAACAATAGAGTAATTCTCCCTTCATCTCTTACCGAGATTTACATCACCCGTAAGATCTTCACCAACACAGACACAAGGCTGTCTGCGCCTTCATTCAGAGTGATTTATTAGTGGTTGCTGCTAGTTTATGTGCTGTTCCTGTTTCACTTGTTTCAAGATGGATATATGCACAATGAAAAGCATTGTTAGTTAAGGATCATTGGCGATTTTGAAGATTTTAATGGTTTAAAAGTAGTTGATGGGTTGATGATTTTCTTCTGGAACAAAAAACTTCTACAATTGTGGTGTTATGAAATCATTTCCAAAACAGGATCCTCCTAAATTTTAGCTTCAATTATCTTAGCTTTTCAAAAAAGTCAACATTTTAGAGACAATTTCCTCCCAACGACTGTGAAATTTATTAGTAAAACGATAAAGTGCCTCGTTATTCATATCATTTTGAGCAATGATGGCGACATTCACTGTTGGCCAGACACAGCTGAATAAACATTGGGACATAACTAGTGCACTGATTTAAAGCCTATAATAAAAAAAATGAATTTACGCCTGTAGTTTTACTATCTTATTGATTGTTAATATAAATAGATTTATGGATTACTGGAAAACTAATAAATTACGCTCTAATTTTACCTTTCTGTCTCCTTCTTTCCTCTCTTCCCTTCTTCCTTATTCCCTGTCTCCTGACAGCGAAGAAATAATTCTCAGTAAATTACTGTCTCTGTCTTTTCTTTTGTCTAGTGGTTTGAGGCTTCTGCGAATTCTCCCAGAGACAAACATCAAAGATCTTCCAAACCACTTTACAATTAGTCTGGAGAGGAGAAGCTTAAAATGGAAGATCTATGATTCCACTTTGAAGACTTGGTGTTCAATAGAAAATGTAGACAGAGAAGCTGAATGTTGTTTAGAGAGTCTGGAAGTTGTGGCATTTTCTTCTTTTGAGGAAGAAAGAAGTTAATTATACATTATGACTGATTACCTGAATATTTAATTTGAATGGGAATTGGGGTAGCCTGATTGGTCTGTTTTTTCACCCTCTGTTGAGGTACAAGCTTTTATATCTGGGTGTTCTAGTTTTCAACTTTCAAAGAGATCCGGGCGTTTGAGGTTGTTGCAATTCCCTGAAGATTGAAAGGTCAGCTCCGGGAAGACAGGTGAGAAGGTAGAGTCCAAAACAGACACAGAAAGAAAGTCATACAGGGTGGAAAGAAGAGAGCAGTCCGACCTGTTCACAGCAAAGAAAGTCAGAATAATCGTAGATTTGATTTACATATATTATGTAAAACATGCTGTGACTGTTTTTTTTTCCATCTACAATTACCTTTTTTGTCACTTTTGTTTTTGCTAGTTTATTTTTCAGTGACTTTCAATGAAGAACTTTATTGCCAGATGGTATAAATGATCCAGAGGCTGATCCATGCACTTAAGTGTTCGCAGGAAAACCCGGATTCCTTGTCATATTTTGGTGTTAACATGAGAACAAGATTTCACAGTCAACAGCCATGCTAGCAGCTCTGTAAGCCTGTACTCAAGCACAGTGGTGCTTTGAGCCAAATGCTAATGTCCGTATGCTAACATGCTCACACTGATATGCTGGCTGTATCCGAAGCTGCATACTATACCACTAGTACATACTGATTTGGCCAAAATGTAGTATGTAGTATGCAGTATGCGAGCAAAATCTCCAGTATGCCAAAAGTACCCGGATGTCGTACTGATTCGGAAAAAATCTCCAGTATGCATCGGACCAGTCTATCTCGCCTACTGTATCCCACAATGCAAAGCGCTGAACCACTATAGGCTATGGATCATTACTAAATTCCCTTCTGAATATTTGTGAGGCGAGAAATCAACTGTTTAGATTTAGAATATTGACAGCTTTACAATATTATATGGCGAATCGAACATTTGCCCCACTGTTTTCGGAGTTAGGAGCCCTTGTGAGCCCTTCATATCTACATAGGGAGCGGGTTCTCTTCACGGAGTCCGCCTTGTTGCTCCGCCATGTTTCTACAGTAGCAGAGAATGGACAAACCAAACTGGCTCTAGAGAGAATTTTTACGTTATCTGAAGGCCACCGTAGTTCTCCAACACGCTTGTGAAACTGCGGTAACGTGAGCCGCAGTGTACAAAACCGTGTTATCACCAGCAGTGTTATTATGGTAAGGATGGCCTCTGAGCGAGGTGAACGGCTTTACCACGATTTTGTACACAGCGGCTCACGTTACGCAGTCTTGGAAAGAGAGGAGTGAGCAGAAGTTGTATTCAGTTGGTTGCCACCAGCAACCACACCAATAGATGCCGCCAAATCCTACACACTGCTCCTTTAAGGAATAATGAAAGTCATCATAATTCATTCTGAGGGTCTGTACCAGATTTCATGGCAACCCATCCCATAACTGTAGAGACATTTAAATCAAAACCGCTAATATCAACCTCTGTACAAGGTTTAATGAAAATCCATTGTTGTTAAGATATTTCAGTTAACTAAAGTGGTGGAACGACCAAAAGACAGGCTTTGCTATCCATAGAGCCGTGCCGCTAGTGTCTCAGTATTGGCAGCTAAACATTGATCAGTCAAGCTAGTTCCACCTCTGCCTCGTGTCCTGATAAGACCCAGACATGGTTCCCAAGCAAACGTGAAAAGGACACGAGGAAAAGAGATGTGCACGACTTTTCAGAAAAACAAATCCTGGCAGATTGACAGAAAAAAAGGCTGGCAGACAGATAATCACATAATCATACACTCAAACAAGAGTTAAAGTGGATTTACTTTGCACATTTTGGTATGTCATTCTTCCATCCATGCCTGTCTGCTGCAAATCAATATTTCATGGCAAATGAAAATGTTGGATGAACTGTGAAGTGAAGAGAGAGGTACAACAGAGAGAGGCAGATAGAAAGCAAGAATTTGTAGGTACAAATACAAATTGTAGGCAAGCAGATACAGATTTGACACATTTGTACAATGCAATCTATGACAACAGCCCCACAAACTAAGGCCTCAAAAAATACCATAGAAGGATCATTTCTTACATAGTTAACAAAAACTGTACAAGCTTCACAAATCTGTTGCAGGGCTGTTAAAAATACTGTACATGTACATAGACTGTACATGTGTTCATGATATTGTGTTCAAGTTGTAGGTAGGTAGACGGAGAGCAAAGCTGCCCTGCATCCCTCCAGGGGAAGACGTTTCCCACAGGACATTTTCTGATTAGTTAGCAGATAGCAGCATCTGTGTGAGAGATGCAAATAAAGCATATTTGAACTTGAAGGTTAGAAAGATCAATATCTGTTTACTTGCAGTTACCTTTTGTAGCTCTACTTCAGAGCCTTTTACTGTCAGCACTTAAGAACAACATATTTACATATAATATGCACTAACAACCTGACAACTGCAAATTCCACTGACATTTTCTCCCTCACTTCTTTATTTTTCGACAACCCCATAGCAGCTTGTGTAACATTTGTCTTAAAGGAACAGTGTGTAACATTTCAGGGGATCTATCAGCAGAAATGGAATATAATATTCAGAACTATGTTTTCATTAGTGTGTAATCATCTGAAACTAAGAATTGTGTTTTTGTTAGCTTAGAAAGAGCCCTACATATCTACATAGGGAGTGGGTCCTCTTCACTGGCTCCACCATGTTTCTACAGTAGCCCAGAACGGACAAACCAAACACTGGCTCTAGAGAGAATGTTTCACATAAATATGTTTACCTGAAGGCCATCGTAGCTTTCCAACTTGCGTGTGAAACTGCGGTAACGTAAGCCTCAGTGTGCAAAACCGTGGTACCGCCTGCTGCCGTCTGACTTCCGTTGCTCCTAAAGTAGAGGCAAACGGCGTTACCACAGTTTTGTACCACAGTCTTGGAAAGGGAGGAGTACTCACTTGGTTGCAATCTGCAACCATACTACTAGATGCTGCCAAATCCTACACACTGTCCCTTTAAGAGAATGACTTTGTCACCTCTCTTAAGGTGTTTATGAAAAACAAAGTGATTGCTTGGGACTACATGCACCTACATCAAGAGGCATATTTTTGTGCGATCAATGGGAGCAGTCTAGAATAATCATTCAAAACACTGATTCATATAATGATATGTTCATTTACAGTAAATTTGAGGTGAATCATCATGGAGCATACTTTTACATTTATAGAATACAAAGCTGCGTGTTATGTTATTAATTACAGCTGTTCTTATCCATTCATCCCAGCCAGAGCTGTAACTAACCCCGGCAGATAAACTGCAGAGATAAGCAGTGTCATGGGCATGCTGGTGCCTGCTCACACTTAATGATAGCTGCCTTGTTGATTGCTCTGAAGCCAATTACGCTGCTAGGTAATTGGGGTTGATTGCTTTGAGGCCAATTATGTCCGCTTGCACACCCGGTGCCTTTATTTTTCCCGTGGTAGCGCATGAGGTGCCATTATTTAGTGTGGTCAAATACAGTGTGGTCTTGAATGATAACATCAAGCTCCCGTTTCATGGAGACAATTTGGGTATTTTTTACTGTGACCTTTTTTTTTTGTTTTTTAAACTTGAACTAAAAGTTTTCTTGTGTTCTTTGTATGCTGACTTATGTTGCAGTAACCCATTAAAAGCCCAATTAGAGTACTGTGGTTTGAGCTATCACAGTAGTCGTATGAATGTGCTCATTATCTTGTGTGGTCATACAGTAGGTGCCATTACCATCCAATCTAGCTGAGCTGGAGGAGAGACAGTGGGTTGCAGCCTTGGGGCCGGGTGGCTGAACACTGAGGTTCTGTTCACAGCTTGCATTGAAAGGAGTTGTAGCTGAACGGAGTATTTTTGAACTTCAAACTGGCTGAATATCTCTTAGAACTGGGCCAGGACTAGGTTTGAAGTCAGCGTGTGTTTATTTTTACAAAATCACCATTTTATTTTTTCAAATAAACAATCAATCTCTTTGCCAAAGCCAGAGCCGCTTTTGGAAACCTGGTGAAAGAAGAGGCTTTGTCGCTTCTGTTAATACAGCCTTCAGTGTTTGCTGTTTCATTGGTGCTAGCTGGTGATAAATGGTTATTTGTGTGATTGCACAGCAGCCACTATTATTTATACCAAAGGAGTTATTTATTTATTTATTTTGGGAATACAATGGAGGTTCTACAATTGCGAGGCTGAGTTCTTTTGACTTGTTGTGACTTAAAATGACACTTAATTAAAGGTGGTATTGATAACATTGATAACATTCAGACACAAGATGTCGCATTTTCCCTCCCCCGTTCCATTGCATTCACTTCACAACAAGTGGTTGCCAGGCACTTACCGTCAATCTCAGCCATTTATCTGTTTATTCCACCCTGACTCACGACACAGGGATGCCACGTGATACCAACATTGTTTTATTATTGGCTCACAAGCCTTGTTAGAGGTGGGAACCAACATTCAATTCACAATCTTTTCAGGAAAAGTCATACTTTTATTCAGCACCTCTCTAAAAGCTCTGTGGCTGTATTATTATTATTTATTTTTTAAATATTCGTCTACATAAAAATTGTATCAATAAGACCTTTATTCTCCATGTTATCAGCCTTTTTGTAATCATATTGTATGCGCACCAGTAAACTTAAAAACAGATTTTAAAAAAATTACTCTTTGCATTTTCCAACGGTTGGTTTGTTTGACTCATTAACAGTTGTCCTTGTGCAATAACTACACTGAGATATAAAATGTCACATTTGCTGATGAGATGACTCTGAGTCACACCCACAGCATTTGTTATATAAGTTTTTGCCCATATGCTCGCCCTAACATTGTTCACTTGATTAGCCTTATAATGAAAAGTGTGGTATTACAGTAATTATAAGCAACTTTTGTGGTCACACAGAAAGTGCAATAATTGCATGCGGTTGCCCTCCAAGGCACTGTGTGGGCTTTCTTGCAGGTGTCATTATCTTAGGTGGTCACACAATAAACATATATTCTAACTGAGAAGCTTGTGGCCTCATAAAACTAAGCCAATTGCGGTAATTACACTGAAAATCCAGGAAAATTGTTGGCCGAGAAGATGAGAGGTATAGAAGAAGAGAGCAGTGAATAGTTTCAGAAAAAAAAGGTACCTAGTTAAGTTGGTTGTCCAGGAGGAAAATGCTCTGAAGTGAGGAAACATTCCTGAAAGTTCTTTGAGGGAGCTTGAAAGACTTTTGAACATAGTCAATGCCTTGATGTGCTCCCAAAAACAAGATGATAGATTGGCAACACATGCAGTTCGCGAGTGTTAGCAGGTAATTCAAAGAGGAAGAAACCCAAACTGTTTTGTTTTTCAGGGAGTTTGCATCTAGTCAGAAACTTTTCCACTTAGTGATTTAACTGTTTCTTTGCAGATAATATAATGCTAGAGACTTGGACTAAGTGAACATATAGGTGCCTGTTCAGTGGTTGGAAAGAGACGAAGACTGTCTGGGATGAAGCAAACATCAGAGAGAGAGAGAGAGAGATTTGTGCAGAGGGGGATATAGAAAATGCTAGAGGGAGTAAGAGACGAGAGGGATGAGAAAGAAAGACACAAATAGCACTGCTAAAGGACTCTCAGAGATGTTTCCCACAGGGACAGGGCTGATGGAATATTTAAAGGTACAAGGGGCACTGGTGTCACCTCCACTAGCTTTTAGACCTCTCTGAATAGCAGTCAAACACCGCCAACTCCCCCCGGTGCAAAATGGCTGCACACAAGAGAAGTGACATCAAGCAAAAGCAAAGCACAGGTTATAGACTATTTATGCGAGTAGGCATGCAGCCCCTCAGCTAGCTCAGTGTATAAGTGCAGCTCCACGGCAGCACATCCACCTGTTTCTGCGATTTCTGTCTATCTCGGCAGTATTCCAACTTCCACAACTCGCACTGCGCCACTGCCAACTAGTTAATTCAACACAACAAAAAGTTGTTTTTGAGTGAGTTCTGTATACCTCTCCAGAGTACTGCTGGTTTCAAATAACAACTCTTCATAGCAGATTATGTAAATGCAATGCTAAGTTTAGTCCATTATGGGCATGTATGGACCCGTATTCATTTAGCACCACTGCTTTTTTTTTTTTTTCAGTCAGTAGTGCTGATGCTTGGGTCAGTGCCAGTGCTGTTCATGACACAGAAAACCCATTTGAGGTATAGCACCAGTGACATAATTGATTAAACATTATGCTTTATAGCCTTAGCTTTTTAACTTGTGAGCGGTTCTGTCTATAGAAGCACTGACAGCATGCTCAGCTCACAGTTGTGTCAGGTGTCAGATCTGTTTCATTGTTAATGAGAGAAAGAACCCCGCACTTTGGAGAAGTTTACCCCAGACTAACAAAGATTTTCCCCAACTCGTATTATTTCAGTTTCTGCTGTGAAAGTTGCTGGATGAATCATGACATGGTCTCAAGTTCATGACTTCTGCTTCTCACTTGAAACCCTCATATCTACATCATCAAACCGTTGAGTTCACTGCTGCTAAAGCTCTAAAAATCCAGGTAAAGCTGTGCTTTCTATGTGACTTGACTCGGGTAAAGTTCAGTTTGCGCTCCGGTGCAATGAGACTGTTTGAATTATTGATATGGCAGTTGAAACAGAGTATGACAAATACACACATACACACATACAGTATTCCAAGACAGATTACATGAACTTTCAAGCCCCTGGCCCGTGGGACCTTTCAGCGCCTCCCTCTAATGTCGAGAAATTTCAGCGTGTGTGTGTGTGTGTGTCCTGAGCGTGACAACAGGCCCTTTCATAAAGGTCTTGGCCCTTCATCTACCTTGGGGCTTAGACTGCATGCTGGCTGCCCCTGGAAAGACCTACATCTCTCTCTTTCCGTTTTTTGATGTTTTTTCTCCTCCCTCAGTCTCTCTTTAATTCTCTCCCTCAGTCTCTGCTCCCTTTGCTGTCAACGCAATTAATTTCAAAATACTTTATTGGCTTGCTTTGACCTACATCTCTTTCGTTCCTTGACCTCTTCCTTTGTATTTTGTTTGTCTTTTCTTTTTTACCTAGTTATAACTCATCCTTCTTTTATTGAAAAGTAACCAACCTTCACAGCTTACCTTTTCCCCTTTTTCTGCATCCTTTGCTCAGATTCCTCACATCCCTAACCTCCTCTCTTCTTCTATCCTCAGGCTGATCTCCTTCACACTCGTGCACACACACTCTGGCCGCTTTAAAATCCTTTGGTGGTATTTACATCTCATGTTAAATGGATGAGCTGAGAGAAGGTGTCCTGTCGTGTCTCTAGCGTTGGCTGTGTTGAGACACTGTAGAGAAGACAGGTTTTTAAATTACATCTCTATCTGATCTCTTTCCTATATCAACAGCTGCTTATGTGACATAACACATTACAAGAATGTTATGGTGGCGTTATTGGCATGATTTTCCAAAAATGGGTAGTACACACACTATATAGTGTGATTTTAGCACTTATATTTCTAATGCAGTTACAATTCTTCAGGAGGAACAGTGGTATCCTGTTGAGACTTAACTATCTCCACTCATTTCCAGCAGCAAAGAGGACTGTTAAGATTGTCCCTTGCGGCGTTCAAACAGCCAAGTTATTCTGACCGAGGCCACGTAAGTCCAGGATAGAATCCTCCTTTTCCCTCTTGCCTTTTATTTTTCACTATTTCAACAAAACATAAGGCGAATGTGGCGGCAACAACGGCATGCCCTTTTCGTTGACATGGAAAATTGCACCAGATCTGTCAAGCCCAAACTGCAATTACCAATGTGATGTGCTGAAATTGACAGCCATTCTTTTGCAGACGTTTTGCACAAACAAGGTGAAAGTCTGGAAAGTAGGTTAGGGAATGTAAAAGTGGTGCATTGACGGGGCTACTCAAACTGACCTAAATCATTTAGAAAAAAACTACCAAGTTTACATCAAGTCATGACAAAATGGATTTGAAGTAATAATTTCTGGGAAAGTTGTCTGTTGAGTCACAGCCTGACTCTGACGCTGTTGCAGCTTTTCAAAAATAGGTTGCAAAAATGGGTTACTGTTACATGGACACTGACAGTCATGAAATAAGTAGGGTGGAGTTTATGTAAACTAGGGCTGGGCAATAGGGCCAAAGTCCTCTATCCCGATATAGATCATTTCATATCTTGATAACGACATATATCACGATATAGCATGTTTTCTGGTAAGTCAATAAATAAATAGTCTGTATGATATAACCACATGGTAAAGCCTATTTTTATATACTTCTATATAAATTAAATACTTGAGAATATACTTAGTACTTTTCATTTTGTCATTTAACAGTTTCAAGTGAAATTATAGAGAATAAATAATTACATATTTCCATATCTACACTTAATTAACCGCATTGAACTGAGTGGTAATGATATAATTCCACTGAAAGACGATAAATTATCATATTGAATAATTACCCAGCCCTAATGTAAACAGCATACAGTGATTATATTCATATGATTATGCTTGAAAAATACGATGTTATTGCTGCTTTTCAATAATGCTCCATAGCAAAGAAACTGGAATATAAATGGAACAGCTTTTTAAGTAAGCAACATCGGCTTTAATGGAACTAGTGTGTGCATGGAGTCATAGACAAGTTTTCACTGTAGAAATTGGCCGACACACATGTATTTATTTATTTAGTATTTAAGTACACAGCATGGGCCAAAGCCACATACCAGAGCATTAATAGTCCAAGCTAGTTTGCGACACCTGTCCCTACTGTAGATGGGCATTTATACAAATATGCACAATTAAACAGCCTCGTTTTGTCATCTCACACGCCTAAGCCACGCCCGTAGCTTTTCACAGGACACTGATTGCTCCGTTGTCTGGCGAGCCAGACACAAACACATTACTTGAACGCTGCCAAGATGGATTTTCGTGTGACATTTGATCCGGCGAGTCTCGCGTGATCTCGTGACATTGCGCAAGGTTACAGCAAGAACATTCATGACCGCTTGGCTGATCCCTCTTAAAAAAAGTTTCAACTTGAGTGCTGTGCTGATATCCTCTCTGTTTCCTGTCCATCTTTTGAATTGCATGATTATATGATTACATGTTTGTATACCCACAGTTTTCAGAAAACAGAATTCATATAAAATAATTATTGACAAACAAATGATTCATTTTCTGTAATGCTGTGAACTAAAAACAAAGATCAAATGTACTCCAAATAAAAAAAACAGTATTAGGATACCATAGGCCAGTAAAGTCTAACTGTGAATTAACATAATATAAGTTTTCTCTGCTGATAAAATATGCTATACATTGACATGCATTTGTAGCTTGAGAACACTAGGTACAGTCGGTGCATGTCTTGTCCTCAGATGCGTGTAATGGGCTGCGGAATGCGGAAAGTAATAACCTTCAATCATAAACTCTATTACTCATCTCTTTGGAGCAAAGCAGTAATGTGGAAATACACAATAGACTCAAAAAGAGTGGGGATGCAATGCCATAGTGGTCCTATATGCACTCATAGACAAGTTCAATAAACGTCACTGTGAGTCACCACGGCAACAAGGCAACAAGGGAAGCTGACGTGACAATTGTAGGATGGAAATGCACTTTGCCAGTCAGATGCCCGAGTCGTGTGCATGATTTAGTGTCTCCTGTTAATCGTCTCTCTTTCTCTTCTCCATCACTCAACCTTACTTCAAGCATCCATCTCTCTCTCTCTCTCTCTCTCTCTCTCTCTCTCTGCTATTTCGCTCTGCTGCTCCGTCTCCTTGTCTGTCTCTTAGTCACCTTGATATTCTGAGTGTCCATTAAGGCTTTCAACTTTTCTGAAGCACAGTGCTTTCAAAGCTTCTCTGGGTTTACATTATTTTCACCCACGACTGGCTACTCTCAACGTGAAAAACAAAAGCAAACGAGCGCACGCAAGGTTCACAACTTTGAGTATAAAACTTAAAGGGTAATTTTAACAGTTTGTCTGCATCCACTTCCTGTGATTGAATGTTGTGTTGAGCTTTTTTTTTGTCATTTGTATTAGATCTTTGTAACACGTTGGGAATCCTTTATCTCCCATAGCTCTAACAACCAATATTTTATGCTATATGTAAATAAGGGGTGGGGGAAAAATAGATACAGCATAGTATCGCAATATTTTGCGTGGAAATATTGTATTGATGCACGAATGTCGATCTTTTATTTTAGAAACTATTAACGTATTAACAATCCGACAGCCCGGCATCTATTGTGTCTTTCAGGGGTTGTAGATGTAGCCGGCTCAGTCTTATATCTAGTGAAGTTATTGTTAGTTGTTGTTGTTGTTGTTGTTGTTGTTGTAGTAGTTAGTTAGTTATTGGTAGAGTTAGTCCGATACCGATACCAGTATTCTAAATGCGTCCGATACTGCCCAAAATTTGGTATCGGGTACCGGCGAGTACTCCAGTTTATGCACCGATTTGATACCATAGTTTAATAAATATATACATATTTTTTTAAATCCACTTGTTTAACCGGAAATAAATTCTTCTCCCTTGACCTCTGACCTCAAGATATGTGAATGAAAACGAGATGAACAGAGTGAAAACTGTATCTTATTAGATAAAACAGATGTTGAGAAACTGCAAATTTCCAGTTTAAAAAAGATAATAAATCACAATATATGTTATCGCATTACTCGGCATATCACAGAATATCTAAAAAGATCGTATCGTGATAATATCGTATCGTGGGGCCTCTGGTGATTCCCACCCCTGATGTAAATCCTACAATTATGATTCTTGAGACTGAGCCATATCATTGACAACATACATTATATGTCAGAATGCATCAATAGCACGGGAGTGTGGATAAGAGGTTCCTCTTGCAGTTGCTGGAAAATAGTTTTTTGAGAGCCATGCCTGGTGCAGGACTGCGTGCATACACATCCACTTAAAACAGATCAGGAACAATGGAAAGTCAGAAGCATTGAATCCTGTGTGTGTGTGTGTGTGTGTGTGTGTGTGTGTGTGTGTGTGTGTGTGTGTGTGTGTGTGTGTGTGTGTGTGTGCGCGCATAGGAGTGTGTGGTCCTGTCAGCTTTTCAAAGCAGCTCCAGTGGATTGGTTTGTCATGTTGCTGACTGGGTGCTTCAGTTTTTATCCAGGGCAAAGCCTTTTTTTCTCTCCGCAACACACACATAAACACAGTGTGGGTTTGTCTGTCTGTGCCGGCTCAAACTGCTGTCCTGGTTTCAGAATAGCCATTTGTCAAAGTCACTCTCTTTGTGTTGGAAAGTTATGTGGAGTTTTCTTCTTCTCTGCGTGTCTCTCTCTTTGTCTGTGCGTAAATATCCGTCTCTTGCTTCTCTTTTCATACCCCTGTTTTTCGCTGGCCTATTTTGTGTAGTGTGTTCAGTCTGTGTGGGTTGACACATATGTTGTTTTGCAGTATTTGTTGGAGATAAATGTCTGAGTTTTTATGTTTAATGCAGGAAGATTGCCAACATATTGTGAAAAGGGTGGGAGAGATTTTATTCTTATTTTCATGTGTTGACCAACATGATTACAAAAACATAAAAAATACTTTTTAATGAGTATAACAATGCATTTGCTTGAGGGTGGGTTATTTCCTGTTTAATGTGGTTGAACCTCCTTTGGTTGCCCAACTGCCCTTTCCATAAAATGCCGCTGTAATACTCAATAAAGTTTGTTATTAACTGGCCATGCATCATTAAAGGTGCATAAGACCTGAGCTCATTAGATCATTTAAATGCCACTGTCAAACACAGCCAAGTGTGTGTGTTCATTTGGCATGTATGTGAGTGTATTCACATGTGTATGTGTGTGGATGGGAATAAATTAGAAGTATATATCTGCATGTGGGTGTTGAAGTGAAGAAACACATATTCTATTAATATAACCTTAATGTAAGTTAATGTGAATCCATTAAACTGTTCAGTTTATGAAGCGTCTCCTGAGAGGCAAAGGATCTGGCCGATCTCTGTGTAATCTGTGTGTATATGTACGGTGTATGTAACACAACAACGGAAACGTGCTGCAACATGGAAACATGGCATCATTTCCTAAGCTCCACTGTGTATATAAGTGTCTCTTGGATCCTATTCAACGAGGGCAAGAGGTACGTGTACTGAGGAAGTAAGAGAGATAAAAAAACAGAAACTGACTAATGTTCTCATATCAGTGGGCAACCTCCGGGTCTGTAAAGTGAAGCCAATGCGGAAGTGCCTTATACTTTCATCCTTTCTAATAGCCAGCGGGTTGCAAAAAGAAGTCAGATTGTATAGAAGTCTATGAGAGAATGACCCTACTTCTCACTTGATTTATTACCTCAGTAAACATTGTAAACATGAGTTTATGGTCTCAATCGCTAGTTTCAAATCTTCTTCAATACAGCATGATGTTCATTTAGTAAATTATGGTCCCATTTAGAGTCAAATAGACCATAAAGCAGGGGATGCTTTAGGGCGTGGCCACCTTGTGATTGACAGCTCGCTACCACGGCGTTGTCTGGTCTGGGAGTTGTCTGTGTTTTTCGTATTACAACTTTAACCCTTTCAATGTGTGTTTTCAGTTCATGAAAGTTTATTGTAACATTTTGGTCGCCTAAAAATGTCTTATTCAGTGTTCGGTTGAACTTAGCTCCACCCTCTCGTGTCACTTCTGGTTGCAAAAAATCAAGATGGCGACGGCCAAAATGACAAACTCAAGGCTTCAAAATGGTGATTATGTCCACGTCTTATATACAGTCTATTAGGGATGCACCAATACTGATACCGATCGGATATCGGGCCGATACTGACTCTAATAGCTGGATCGTATATCGGTGACAATGGGGCCGATCTATCAAATTGAACTCTATGTTTATATATTGTATACATCATATACTGGAATTTTAATTCCTGTTTAAGTTTTCTTTGCTGCATTATTATTATCATGATTTATTATTTTAATAATAACTCCATACAGTGAGGCATACAGCTTATTAATTAAACACTGGTACCGGATCGGTACTCAGTATCGGCCGAGACCCAAAGCCTAGTTATCGCTATCGGTATCTGGACTGAGAAAGTCTGAATGGTGCATCCCTACAGTCTCATATATAGAAAGACATAAACAAATAAAGACACTGCATTACTTCTATAGATAATCATGTTACTCTGTGGGACAATCATTGTTAGTGTTCCAACAGTGAGTACAGTAGAGAGATTTGCACGAAGACGCATCAAGCAAATGAGTTTTAAATGAACTCAATGAAGAGATGGAGATATATACTAACCGCAGATAGAAAAAAAAGAAGATTACCATACTGTTGCACTAACAGCTATTACTTTGGAGTCAGTTGTGAGCATCGGGGACAGTGTGTGTGTGTGTGTGTGTGTGTATACAGTACTGCCATCAGCCAGCTGCTCCCCAATTATACAAATGGAGCCCTGAGCAGGTGGAGGATGGAGGAGGATTTAACTCCATCATCTATGTCTGTCACGGAAATACGGACAAAGTGTACGTCCAGTTGATACACCGTATACGGATAAACAAAACCCCGCCGCTCGCTAACAGCAGGATTATGTGCATATGTGTGTGGATGCATTCATTTGTACATTTAAAGATGATATTTGCAGCCTAGATACATATCATTTGATTATATTAGCAGCCCACATACAGATTTCACACAAGAACTTGACGTTTTTATGTTGGTTTATTTTTGGTTTATTTGACTTTTCTGGTATTTTTTTTCTAGTTTTGGAGTACACCTTGCTGTGCGTGCTCCCTTGTGTGCGTCTGCATAAGAATTTGTGTGTGCGCATTTTGGCAGAGAGCTATGGATGTGCACAAACAACCCTCTGTGTAAATAGCTCATTAGCGGCGGGGGGGCGTACTCCTATGCGTGTGTGTCTATGTGTGTGTTGATTGATGGGGTCACAGCAGGGTGCCAGGCCTGCTTACAGCCCCCCCGTCCCCTCTCCCCTCCGCTCCTGTTCCTCCCTCCCATCGCTCTGTTCCATCCGCGTTTAATCTGGCAGCGGAGGCGAAGGAGAGCGGGAGCGAGAGTCACCAAGGGACACTGCTCATCTTCAAACATCACACTCATGCCTCTCGTTCCCCATCTCGTCACCTTGTCTCTTTACTTTGCCCTCACTTCCCTCTCCTCCCCGCTCGCCCCGTTCCTCCTCCCCGCAGTTTTGTCTCTGTTTTAACTTCTCCCGCCTCCCTCGTCTTCCTCCCGCTGGGAGACGGGGCGTGGCGAACAACCTGGGTGATGCAAGACACCTTGTCATTTTTGTTGTTTTGTGCTCCCCACTTTTTTTTCTTTTTTTGTCAGAATTCATCAACTCCCAATGTGTTTTTTTTCTTCTGCATTTGAACTTATCTCAAATCTATTGGGAATGTCACCAAGACAGACCCAGCCTCATATATGGGTCTCTTTGTTTTTCTTCTGTCTGGGTATCTTCTGTGATGTGTGATAACCCTCCAACCCCTTCCACTCCCTTATTCTCATTTCATTTGTGTTTCACATCTTCTCTCACCTGAACTTTCACTTTCCTTAAGTCTCCTGGGGAAGAGGAAATAACTGTAAATCTCAAAACTGTTTCTTTGAGTGTCAAGACAAAGAGGGAAAGAGTGACTGTGGAGGGACATGTAGACAGAGACAGAAAGACAAACAGAGAAATGTCGGAGACGCATTAATTTAAAAGTAAAGCAGGGTGTAGTTGTACTTGTAATAAAAAAAAAAAGCAGCTACTGTTTTGTTTTGAAGTGTTTTGATGGTCCTATTTTATACTTGTGTGTTGTTTTTTACCACTTTTTCACTTTCCTCTAACAAACACGCTGCCAGCAGCAGTTTTCAATGAATGGCTTTTCATACAACGTATTCATATCTACGCAATGTTTTTGAATCAGCTGTGTGGAGGAAAGGTAATTTTACTCTTGAGCTGTTTTTTCTCTGCCTGGAAGATTGGAAAAATAATTTCCCACTTCATGTATAGGCTTGAATTCATACCTACAAAATAGTAATATATATATATATATATATATATATATATAGCTGAAGGGAGTAGAGCGGTAAAACTTTTCTAGGTATTCAAGTTTTGTTTGAAACAAAAGAAAAACACATTTACAAACTCAGTTTGTCTCACTCTATCACTTTGCTACTCCATTAACTAATTGAGTGTTCATGACCATTTCTGATGGCTTTGCGAAAGACAGCCAATCAGCAGATGAGTGTGTATATTATTTATGTGTGTGTGTGTGTGTGTGTTTAGCTGTCAAATGGAAATGAATAGGGGGCGGTGGAGGGTATTGTGTGGAGTGAATGACTACTTAAAGACCACCACCACAGCTGATGGACACACATACATTTACACACACACACACACACACACACACACACACACACACACACACACATACTCTCTGAAAAAACACTAAAACACTTGACCTTTCACCCACCTCCTCTGGAAGTCATTTTATTGGCTGTCCATCTTTTCGCCTCGACCAGTCCAAACAAACGGCCTCTTTGTTTATGAGTTCTGGCTTTGTTACTGTGTCAATCTCCTGCTGCCATGTGTGGGTGTGTGTCTGTGTGTGTGTTTGTGTGTGGCGTGCTGGCATGCAGGTTTTTGTGTGACTTTGTGTCTATTTACGTTGGTTTCCTGACAAAGAGAAAGTGTTTTTTGATTGTCTCCCTGTGCTAATGTTAAACAAAGGCTTAACTAAAGCCAGCTAGTAGCGAGACGGAGCGGGACCAACTCACGGAGACACGCTGTGACAGTCGGAGACAGGTGGACTGTCAGGACAAGAGACAGACAGGCAGGCAACAGTCAGGAAGGCAGGGGAGTAAACACAGTAAGAGTGTGTGTTTGGAGAGGAGATTTACAACCAGATAGCCTAAGTTAGATGTCTCTCTTTGGAGTGAAATAGAGAGTAACATAAATAGAGAGAAGGAGAGAGAGAGAGAGAAAAGACATGAAGAATAATGAAAGATGGACAAGAGCAAATAGGCAATAATCAAACTTTATCGTTGTTCACATAGAAACAATATAAAGCTGGGTGGGAGGAAAGGTACTGTAGACTTGGCTAATTATGGTGTATTTGTTCACTAGGGATGGGACGATATGAAGATTTCATGTCAGGATCATCTTGGCCAATCTACATCACAGATAGGACACATCTTGTTAATATCGTTTTTAGTGAAAAACAAGATTCAAACAATCTTAAGAAAGGTAGTCATGAATCATAAGGTCCCCCTGCATAATAAAGGATACATAAATAAATAAAAATAGCAACATTGTGTGTGTCTGTTCTTTCTGACATGATAATTCCTTTTTTTTTTTAAATCAGGCTTTGTTTTTCACTTCTCTACCATGATAGTGAGCAAGACAGCTTTTTCAAGTCACTCATGACAATATTCAAGATTATCCACATAATGGAAATTCACCATGATCAATTTATTGTGTTTTTTTTGTTTTTTTATTTTGATCTGCGATAAAATGCTATATTGTCATCACGATAAAAGGCACTCAAAACAATTGATCGTGGTAAGATAATAATAAGTTAACAATAACAATTGAGATAATTGTCAATAACTTGAAAAAGCTCGCTATCATGGTAAAGAAGTGAAAAATAGAGCCTGATTTAATAAATAGGAATATCATGGAAGAAAGAACAATGTTGCTATATATATATTTATCCTTTGTTTTTTGCAGGGGGACCTTATAATTTATGATCAACTTATTTGAGATTGTTTGTTTTTCACTAAAAACAATATTCAGTAATAAATAAATGTGTATCCTAACTGTGATGCAATACAAAATGTATGTAAGGTAAAGTTATTCTAGTATGTTTTAAGCATATTTTGATGATTATCAGGATAATATTGTGAATCGTAATTATTTTGGGCATGATAATCATGACATGAAACATTCATGTTCCATACTTAGTGCCTACATACATGTACGTGTCAAAAGATCCACATTTCCTTTTGTGTATGTGCAGAATACGATGTTCATCAGAACTCATGTATATGCATTTATGCATGTGGATAAGGTATGTAAAATATACTGTATGTGAATGTATAATTTTGTATATGCATATTTATGTGTCTGAAAGCATATCTACATTTGAGTGGGAGCAGGAAAACTCTACTACCTCCAACCCAACTAACTTCTCCTCAGGTGATTATCCTGTGAAACTAATAAAAATGGAAAAGGTAATTTGATGAATGAGAGAGAGCGAGAAAGATGGTCTCTCTCTTATCTGGAGGATGAAAGGGAAAAGGGGGAAGCTGGGATCTATATTTAGCCTATTATTGTTAAGAGAGCAATATGCAGGCAGATTGTAGATCAAGGTTGCCTGTTCACACTGGGACTTCATTCTAAATCAGGGAGGAATTTTTAATTAAACAAGCAAGTGTGGAAAGACAGAATGTCAGAGAAATAACTTCATAGATACTGCTGGAAAATGCTCCGCTTCAAACCAACTGTTCAAATGGATGCCAGCTCAAAGGTGTTTTTTTTTGGAGCAGAAGTATATTTCTATATTCCTTCATGTCCTTTTGACTTTTAAAAGATTTTGACATTAATATCAGTGACAAAAGGGAAGTGCGTTGCGTCATTCCCCATCACAATAGGGAGTGAAGAAGGTGAGATCATTGTGACCTTACAGGTATCGAGAAGTGATTAACACTTCCGTATAGTCAGGGTTGGAGACCATTCTATAAAAAACAACCGGTGAAATGAGTCGGTCTCACTCTGCCTCTTCTCTTCCATAAAATGTGTAATTTGTTGATACTTTTGCTGTAGAGCTCTTTTTATTAGTCGCCTACACACTTTTTCTTTGTCTCTTTCTATATCTCTTCTTCATTTCCTCTATTCTCTTCTTGTTTCTTTGTATCTGTCTCTGTTAACAGTTGGAGGATTTATTACATTTGTGACAGCCTTAAAATTAACTGGAATGGAAAGTTGAAAGGCTTCATGAAAGGAGATAGGATGTGAGGGAAAAATGGCCTTTTTTTCTTCTTTTTCAAAGGAAAGCAATCCTATTGTCATTATCAGCATACATGTATACTGTGTGTGTTTGAATTATTTTTTTATTTGCATCTGAAACATTTCCATAGTAATTTTGTTTATGTCCGCATCGCAGTCGCCCTCCGCGTTCGAGAGTTTAACATTTAAAGGTTTAATTCTGTGCTTTCTGAAGCGGATGTGAAAGTGGCTGAAAGGCTTGGGGGAGCACCGCAGCATTATTGTTTCATGTTGCTCTGGAGAAGGAGGAAAATAACTGTTAGGAAAGCTTGACCATACTGTACTGATGGCTTTAAAATAATACTGTACTAGTGTTGTCACAATACTAAATTTCTAACTTCGATACAATAAATTGAAAAATATCGATATTCGAGACGAAAACATTGAGGGCATAAAATTTTAGATTTCTATCAAAACATAAATAGTTTGTGTCAACTTGCTGTTGGAGAGAAGAGAGAGCAGAAAGCGCAGCTGGTACCCATGTATCAAAAAAAGAGTATTGAAACCATTTCAAATATTCAGTATTGATATCTATCGAGTAGGGCTGTCAATAGATTCAAATATTTAATTGCGATTAATCGCATATTTTGTATCTGTTCAAAATGTACCTTAAAGTGAGATTTGTCAAGGATTTAATACTCTTATCAACATGGGAGTGGGCAAATATGCTTGTTTTTTACAAATGTATGTATATATTTATTACTGGAAATCAATTAACAACACAAAACAATGACAAATATTATCCAGAAACCCTCACAGGTACTGCATTTAGCATAAAACAATTTGCTCATACCATAACATGACAAACTCAAGCCCAACAGGCAACAACAGCTGTCAGTGTGTCAGTGTGCTGACTTGACTATGACTTGCCCCAAACTGCATGTGATTATCATAAAGTGGGAATGTCTGTAAAGGGGAGACTCGTGGGTAGGGTCACATATCTTGAGGTCAGAGGTCAAGGGACCCCTTTGAAAATAGCCATGACCGCTTTCCTCGCCAAAATGTAGCGCAAGTTTGGAGTATTATTTAACCTCCTTCCCGACAAGCTAGTATGCCTTTTTCTAGTTTTATATGATGCCAGTATCTCCACTCTAGCTTTAAAACTGAGCCCACTACAATCACAGAAAGATCAATTGTGTTATTGTGTTACAGAAATTAGTGGCGTTAAAACGATTTTGCATTAACGCATTATTATCGCATTAACTTTGACAGCCCTAATATCGACTCTTCAATATTTTTGACAACACTACATTGTACTGACTGTCACATTGATGAGATATGACACTGATCTTACACCCTGCAGATGTATTTTTCTGTTCTTTGTTGCCTGAGAACATACTATAAAGTATAATCTTATAAAACTCTGCTGGTAATTTACAAGCACATGGCGCACGGTATGAATTCATTGATGCTGAAACATCCAAAAACCTTTTAAGCGGGGACAGAGGGACACAAACTAGTTCCTGTAAAATATTTGCAAACAGGACATCATGTAGTCAGCTAGACATGCAGCCGTGCAGAATGTAGAACAGAGACATTTAGTGTTTGCTTTTATGGGTTTAAAGAAAACTTGTTGGCGCTGTGGGGACAAGAAAACAAATCATCTCTCTGTGGTCGCGTTTGTGGTTATTTTTCAGTTGTGGTTTGATGTTCACTTCTAATGATTAACAAAAACATATTGGTTGTGAAATTACAGGTGAAACTTGCTGTGTTTCGTGTCGAATAAGTACTTCATCCCTTGATCCATCACTCCACCCAGCTAGTCATCCTTTCATTCCTCAGAACAATCAGTCAGTCAGCAAAGCATGCTCCAGATTGTCTGCTGTGTAGAGAATACCTTACAGACAATCAATAAGGCTTTAATTCATCGCTCAAAGATAATTTCATGCTCTCAGAAGCCCATTGGTTATATTAATACATCTATTAAGGCACTGGGCTATGAACTCAATATTACTCAGCCTCAGAGGGAGTGGAAGTGTGCCATGACCAGGGCTATATCTGCGTGTTAAATGAGAGTTTAAACTGTTAATCATCTTGGT